>NW_007144196.1:0-9397 GCF_000164805.1 Carlito syrichta
CCTTTTACCTTTGGAGAAGGGGTGGGTGCCAAAGGCCACGGCACCTAACCCCAACCTCCAGACTTCTCACCCCCAACATGTCTCTTCTCAAGGGGGTGGCTCAGACAAAAGGATGTTAAAAATTCTTCTTTGTTGTCTTCTTATGATAAATTTCTCTCAAGTTCAACTTTCACAGACAGGAGTAAAGGAATCATATAAGTGAATCCTGTTAGCTAACTACAAAATAAGTGTTAATAAGCAGACTAGACTGGAAGGACAAGTTCTTTTGGATGTATTTTATCTCTCCGTCAACACTGGTGCAAATTCCAAGAATTGGAAAAGGGCCCACAGACCCCTCAACTACAACTATTGAACACAGCCTTTAAAGTCTTTAACAACTGGGAAGAGAAAAGAATGCAGGACCAAAAACATAAGATAAACTTACTGCGTGCAGTCTGAGACATAGAGGTGGGAGAAGAGCTCACCATCTGCTACCTGGATATACTGATGACCAGTGAGGAGTGCCGCAAGCAGCTGAGGGACCAATACTGCTTTAAGTGTGACTGTATCTGATGTCAAACCCAGGACAAGGTGATCTGCAACTCTTTCACCATCTGTACTGCACAGATGCAGGAAGTGGGTGTTGGCCTGTATCCTAGTATGTCTTTGCTCAATCACAGCTGTGACCCTAACTGTTCAATTGTGTTTAATGGACACCACCTCTCAGCGTACCTGTTTGCCCCTTCAATGATATGGAAAAGGACTGGTCACTCATCCAGCGAGATACTGGCTTCCTGAAATGGAGAGACTGTGCTTATAACTCTAAGGTGGACTATACTGTACCTGGTGAAAGACTATATATTAGTGACTGGGGTTTTAATGGCTCTACACTTGCTGCAACTAGAAGGCACTCCAATGAATGGGTGCCAGACAAGCCATTCAACCTCATTTGTGGAGAGCCCTCACAGTCCTTCAACCAGTCAGCCTGTCTAGGCCTGTTGGACAAACACAGCAGTACCACATTAGGGATGCTTGCAGTTCTCTTATGTGTTTTTAGTATGAAATAAGTACTAAGTTGTTAAAATTGAGTATCATAGCAATGTTTATAAGGTGTCATGTACTGGGTGTATTTTTAACTAATTGTTTAACTAATGCCTTTTATGAAGGCTCTGCTATTCTTGAGTAGCCATCTCATTTGACGATTCTTGTATAATTGTCACCACGTTGGTATGATGCATATGGTTTACAGATATTGTATGAGGCGAATGCTCTTTTAGAAAGACAGAAAAGATTTTTGGCTACTTTTAATTTTAGAAGTTACAGCTTTAATAGCTACTTTTGAGCTGTAACATTATCTAGGGAAGTTCATACAACTACGTTTGCTGATCGGCTATCTAAAAACATTTCTATTGTCATAGCTATTCAGGAAATCATAGACCAGAAGTTGGAAAGTAAGGTTAGTGCTTTGGAGGAAGGAGTTTTAGCAGTAGGGCAAGAACTTGTGACCTTAAAAAAGAAATTGGCTCTCTAATGTCACGCTGAGTTTAAATCTGTCCATACTTGGGACAAAGTAACTTGGAATTTGGAACCATTCAGACCTGAGTATAGACCTTACTAAATTACGTCAAGAAATTCAGGCATCATTTGCTAACCAAAAAACATTAATGTCTATACTCATCAATGTGGGCATTTGTGGAGCAGTGATTCTTTTGTTGCTGTGTTTACTCCCAATCATCTTCAGAGTGCTAAAGGAGCAATATGGAGTTTCATGGTTTCATGCCAAAAAATAAAAAAGGGGGAGATGTTGGGAGCCGGCCACGGAGGCCCACTGAGCATTAGGCATCAGGAAGGGCCGTTGACCCTGAGACCACTAGGATGTGTTTGGGAGCTACTGGACCCCATTTCCTCCCCCTTTCTACTCAGCACTAACCAGATTAAGCTCCTGTGAGCTCAAAACATAAAAACTCTGAGGCCGGGACGAACACAAGCTAACTTTAGAAGCTCATTGCTCCCATTCTTCCTCAAGCTGCAGTTTTGTCTTTCACACAACTTATAATTCAAACTCGTGTCACATCTAAGAGCCTTAGTATTGGTCACAGCCTTCTGGGTCATGATCTTAGGATTTATTGAAGGTGTAAATTGTAGAATACAGTTTTAGAAGACAGCAATTTTGTTGAAAGAATGCAGCTGGTTACTTGCAGGTAGCCCACTGAACTTTGGACTGGGCCACATTCCAAATATTCTGGGATGGGCCACTTTCATTTGTAAAGTAAATACTTAAGCTTCTATAGAATTGTTTAACTTGGCATATATCAATCAGCTTAGGATGAAAAAGGTTTATAGAATATGTCAGTCACAGATTAGGTTATCTTTTGTTATGGGATTTTAAGATTATCATATGAAAAGGGTTTAAAGGCAATCATTGATTAAGTTTTCATGGATTAAGATTTCTGGTGGGTGGGGGACGCCCCTCCCACATCTGGCTTTGTGTATAAAAGACCCGTTGTAATTCCCAATAACTCACATCACTTCTGCACTAGATCAGAGTTCAATCTCTTTCTTTCTCTCTTTCTTTCTCTCTTCTTCCCCCCAATCACCAATGCCGTCTCCACTTTTGAGGTACCCTGAACCCAGCTGGAGCTGGTCTCTGGCACAGTGCAGGGAACAGAATGAATAAATAAGCCCTCCATGAGCTGGATTCAAACATTTATTTTACATGAAAGGGACTTTCAATAGGATAGAGGAAATCAAAAAGTCATAGCCAGCAGCCACTCTTTTAAACCAGATTTTGAGCACAATCCCTCCAAGGGTTTCCACCAATTTTTCAATAAATCATGCACTGACTTTTAGAAGAGACAGATATTTAATTCGTACATTAGAATCACAGAACCATAACCAAATGCTGTGGCCCTGGCATCCACACTCTTCTTACCCAGTCCCTTAAACCACCCAGCTATAAAATGACACGTCAATTGGGTAATTAAGCATTGGGCAGGCTGCAGGATGAGGGGTTGATTGCTGACCTTGGGGGCTAGGATCAAAGTTCAAGGGTTAAACGACCTATCCCATATGGAGCCCAAGGCTTCCTCCTCTGCTTCAGGTAGTTAGATGATAATTAATTATTTAAATGAATGGCTCTGCCTGGAGGCTGAAATACCCAAGTGAGAAGCCGGAGTACCTGAGAGTGGTTAATTACATACCTCCTCCCCAGTTGTAGTTAGCTCTCTAATTTGCATCTTGGAAGGCAGGTGAGGGAGGGACCACAATGCCATTGAGGCTGGTCCTCCAGGCAGCCTGGAAGGCACAGGAAGGACAGAGACTCTCATCCCTGAGTGGGACATCCCAGCCCCTTCCCATACACAGCCCATAAACATGCTCCACACTTGTCTGTTCCTACAACTTGTTCACAGCAGACCTTGTTTGTTCTAGACAATGCAGCAGGGTCCAGTGGGAGACAGAGATGGCCAGGAAGTCACGCATCCCTGATCAGCTTCCCAGAGGAGGCAGCAGGGAATGGAAGAGGCTGGTCAATCCAACCTGTTTCCCCGATCCTGAATTTGGCGTGTGGGTTAGCACTCAGTGTCTACTCTGCTAGAGTAAGGACAGAATGAGGAAGTAAGGATAGTGTCTGATAAGGGGAAGCACACTATGGGTCATGGGGGATATCTCCTAGCAAAGGAATCAGGGCCTTCTGAGGGGGTGAGAAGCTGAGATCTGAAGGAGACAGGAGCACAGGGGGTGGGGATTTTGCCTGACAGAGGGGGCAGCAGAAAAGAGCAGAGGAGAAGAGAGAGAAGCAGGTTGGGGATGGGAGGAAGTGGGGAGGGGTGGGGAAGAGGGAGGCAAGCCAGACCAGGAGGGTCAACCACAGAGGAAGAGGCAAGAAGAGGTGCTGCCAGACTGGACCCACTTCTGGAATGTACCTTGCCCTGTGAGAAAGGCGTTGGAAGGTTTCACAAGCTTGTGGACTCTGGGGTGGGTGGGTGAGTAACTGGTCAGGTTGACAAGTTCTCAACAGGATCTGAAACCAAACCCAAGGCAGAGACCCAGCTAGAAGGAAGGACCCTAGCTGGCATGCCCACCCTCTGCTTCTGAAACTGCATCCCTCTCTCCCACCACGTTCCATAAGGCAGTGAGGGCAGGGAGAGCCCAGGCATGGGAAGGTTTGAAGTTCATCTCATGGAGCCCCCAGGGTGAGGGTATCACCCTCCCTTGGCGGTCTTACAGGGCAGGGCTTGCACAGGGAAGCCTGCAGGGGTGACTGGGGGAAACTTCTCCTGGCTGCTGGAAGGCCTGCCTCTTCCACCCTCTCTGGGATTCATCAATGTTGCTGGTGCCAAAGCCTCAAGGAAAAGAATCCAGAGTGGAGCCTCTAGGGCCATCCAGAGCTGGCACAGCATAGGGAGAGGCAATCAGTGGTGCCGGAGGAAAAAGGACTAGGGATCATAATTGGCACCTCTCCAAGGCCTGCCTCCCCTTGGCATGCTGAGGTCCCACACTGAAGGGCCACCCCTCCTGGACTTCCTGTCCATTGCATCCTCCCTGCCTGCAGTGTACATGGTACACTAATGTCACTGCGTGCTCACATGCCTGTCTCCTCCTAGACAGTGGATCATTAATGATCTCCTGTGCTTTCCCACCCTCAGCCCTCAACACAAAACCTGGTGGACTGTGGGGTGGCATTGTCTTCATGGCAGCCCCCACCTGCCACCCAGCCCCTGCCATGGGAACATACCTGCATCTTTGGAGATTGGCTTCCTGGGCACATGCAAGCCAGGCAACAGTGAGACAATCCAATACTGCACCCACAGAGGCTGTGAGGCTGAGGAACAACACACCACTCCCCAGAGCCAAGTGAGCAAAGATGGGCCAGGATTCCACAGCGGTATAGCCACCTTTGGACAAAGCAGCATCTGTCCATGAATAAGAAGCTTTGCTGCTGCTCTGTAAGCAGCTGGAAATCTCACCCTGAGTTTGCAAAATAGACAATGGAGAGGTTTTCATGCCCCTACCTATAGCTTGTCACCACACACACACACACACACACACACACACACACACACACACACATACTCCCACCACAGGGTAGAGTGCTTGCCCTGAAACATAAATGAGGCACAAGCGTGAGACTTAGAAAACCCACAAATTACAACACCTCTGAGATGCCCATTGTGCCCAAGCTGACTCAAGCAGGTTTGCATGTCCCTGTATCCCCAAAACAATAGCTCAAGTAGTCATCAGATGACCCGAAACCAAAGTCACTGTCATTAAAATCCATCATGTGGAGAGAGCTGCTATTTCCATCTGAAGCCTGCTAGTTGGATAACTGCTTCCATTAAAACAAAAAACTCACTCTGAGATGTTATTTAACATGAAAGTGCTTTGGGGTTTCAGACCGGCTGCTCCCACGATGGAAACACACACCTGATTCTCAGGGCCTGCAGTTCTGAGTGTATCTGCCCATAGGTCTGCCAGGAAGCAAACACATTCTCCTGAATTAAACTCTGCTTGCTGCAAAGTTATCACCAAAGTCATCAAAGGATGCCAGGCTGGAAATCCAGTAGGTGCATCAAAAGTCAACCTTTCATGCCTGTCATCCCAGCACTTTGGGAGGCCAAGGCAGGTAGATTGCTTGAACCCAGGAGTTCGAGACCAGCCTGGGCAACATAGCAAAACCTTTTCTCTACAAAAAAATTAGTAGGGTGTGGTGGTGCACACCTGTAATCCCAGCTACTCGGAAGGCTGAGGTAGAAGGATCACTTGAGCCCTGGAGTTCGAGGTCGCCATGAGCCATGACCATCATGATTATGCTACTGCACTCCAACCTAGACAACAGAGTGAGACGTTGACAAAACAAACAAACAAAAAAGGCAGCCATTCAGAAATCACATTCATTCATTCATTCATTCATTCATTTATCCATTCACTCGTGCATCCCATCCATGGGATTTCAGCACCTCTATGGGACTGGACATCATAACAAGCACTGGAATGGTACAGTTGATCCAGCAGACATGGTGCCTGCCCACAAGTGGCTTATGGGGAATCCACGAATAGAAACAGACACAAACACAAGGCAGAGCAAAGAGAAGTACACTGGGAGTGACCACAGCATGGGGACCAGTCAGCCGGCCTATAACATTGAGGCATGATGGGCACAGAAATCTCCAGGCAGAATCCCTGGGGGAACAGCAGGCACCAATAGTAGCTCTCTAGAGCAATCCCTGTAGTGACAACCGTTGGCTGGAGTGAGATATTCCAAGAGATGCTGGAATCCCATGAATTCAAGTAGCCCAAATACAAAGAGAAATGTTAGCATATGCTGTAAAGCTGGAGACATTTGAAGGAGCAGAAAATCCCATCCCAAACCCCTCATTGTATTTACAATATGCTAACCCATTCATCCACAGACTCTTCCCTGACAGTGAGATGCTTTAATTCGGAAAGCAGTCAGTCCCCCAAAGCAAGAAGATCTACAGACTAGAGACATCTGCCTCGTCTCATACACAGCTACATTGACCCATTCCCACAGTGTGGGCCAGAGGGAACCTGAACCCCCAAATCCTGAGTTTGCAGTATGAGTGATCATTGGAAGGGAGAAAAGAAGGCAAGGAGAAAGAAAAGAAAGAAGGAAGAAAAGAGGAAAGAAAAGGAGAAGAAGGAGGAAAAGGAGAGAGAAAAGAGGGAAGGAAAGAAGGAGGGAAGAAGGAAGGGGAAAGGGAAAGAGAATGAAGATCTAGGTTCATTTTGCTCAGAGGTTAGTTTGCTGCTTGTCACACAGTAGGTCCTCAGTAAATAATTTTTTAGGGGAGAAATAGATGAAGCCAATGGACGCTATACCTGCTATAAAATTCCTTTTCAGTATAGTAGAAACATCAAAATCACTGATTAACTGGTATAATTCCACGAGAACAAATGATTGCTGATGAAAGCCATGCAGGTGATAAAGGAACTTCAGAAGCAAAAGCTGCCAACTTTGGGTTTGGAATCAGCTGTGTCCTTAATTACGTTGCTTGATTTATGCTCTATTAAATCTGTATATAAGTAACCCATTTTTCTGAAAGCATTTAAACCTCTTATATTCCACCAAACATAGTGCTTTTATTTGAAATAAATGTATCCAGTTCTTTGGGGAACATATGGTATATTTCTCTCTTATAAATAATTCAGTTCAAATGAGCAAAAATTAGTTGCTGCAGTTACGGCTGATTTTGCCCTGAAAAGATCTGCGTTAGTTTTAGATGCTTTGTAAATTGGGCTATTAAATAAAAGCATTATATGTGAATTACCTTTTAAATTTTAAGCAACTTGGTAGTTTAATGGTATTTTCTAGTCAGGTTCATTTTCAATCTCTAAAAAATTATAGTCATTATGGCAACACAAATTTTTGAAAGCTGCTGCTTCTATCCAATTACATATTGTACTAATAAGTAAACTAGAAAACTTTTATGTTCTCATTTCAGTGGTAAGTCTGCTTGCCTCATCTTTTGACGGCATCTGTCTTCTAAGACATTCCCTAGAGGGAAGTTGGGCTTGACTGATAAGCCCTGATAAAGACGCGGATTCCAAAGGAGTTTAGAGCTCATCCAGGAGGGGATTGATCACCGTGCTCTGGAGTGTGTGTGTTAGGGAGTTAGCTCTCTGCTGAAGGAGTCTCCTCAAAGAATCTGGAGCTCTGGGGCTACAGAAGAGGCTGGCAAGGCTCCAGTCAGGCAGTCCTCCAGAAAGGCCAAGGGGTTCCTAAATGGGAGATGGTAGCTACAGAGGGATGACCACAGAGTTTATCAGCTCTGCCATGCAGCCTGACAGAAGTCCCCAAAGCTGGGGTCCCTGGTAGTCCCTCTTTGCTGGCCAGGTGAAGCCGGGCAGGTTCCCAATGGTCTTCTTCCCTGAGGTTTTGCTATGGTTTAGTCCCATTAGGAGATCCTGGGAGAAACAGCAGGACTCTGTGGTCAGGTTGTAGGATTGGCTGGCTCTAAGACTGGCTGTTTGTGTGACTTTGGACAAGTTCCCTGATGAGACATGAGACTAAGTCCTGAGACATAGTTTCCACAATGGCAAAACGGGAACTCTCATGGGGCAATTGAGAGGAATGAATTAGAGGGTAGTCAGGAAGGATTAGCTACTCCTGGAATGTGACAGGTGATGGGGACCTTCTGGTCACCTCATCTTCTCTGCTGCCCAACCCAGCGTTTAGTAGTGTCTTGGCAATGGGTTTTCCCTTTTCTAATCCTGCTGACTAGATGCCCATCTGGACAGCCTCACTTCCTGCCAGTTTGCTTTGGCCCCTAGAGAGAACACTATGCTCATACTAACTCTGGCCACCTCCCCCCTCAGTACAGTAACTTGCAGACTACAATACTTCTTCATCTTTTCTTTCAATCCCCAATTCCTTCCTACATTGGGTTCTGTGCTTTACCACGTGGCCGACTGGGCATTCTGAAATCAGCAATAACGATGCCACATTGATGGACAGCCGTAAAGGACTGTAGGGGTCACACTCAAGCATCCATCCCAGCCTTTCCGCCTTACCCAAGCAGCTTAATGTGAAACTTTCTAGAAGAATTGGAAAGTGGAATGGGCAGAGGGATTGAGGAGAAGCAAAAAGCAGTCCTTACCACATGTGTTAGATTTCCATTCTGCAGGGTTCATGTACTCTTGTCAAGTGATGCAAGTCACTGCCTGGGACCAGGACAATAAAAGAGACAGCTTCAAACTCCAAACTGGAGCTGGAGTCAAGGGGATGCCACTTTTGGGGATGAGGAAATTTCAAAGGCCAAGAAGGGTAGCTCAGGGGGACTCCCATTACACAGACAGGGAAAGTGAGGCTCTGAGAGGGAAGGCACCTGCCATGGTCACACAGAGGAGTCCAGGAAACACTTCAGAGTGTTTATGCAAAAAATTATGGAACCCCCTTAGGCTCTGGTTGTCTGAGCCCGGTCACGTGACAGTCTCTGACAGCAGAGTAGAGGTTAGGGACATGGGTTTTTGTGCTAGGCATCCCAGGCTTGAGCCTGGACCCTGCTACTTACCAGTGTGCAGCCTTGGGCAGATTGTTCAATCTCCCTATTTCCCACAGGTAGAATGGGAGCCATGCTACTGACTTTATAGGTCAAATCAGTTTGTGTATGAAGCATTCAGGGACTGGGAACTTGAGCCAAGGTTTTTAAAAAATAGTGCAGGTCCCCAATTGGGGCTCAGAATGCATGTCCACATTCTCTACTCCTAAATTACAACCTGAGAAGGAACATCTCCACAGCACCTGTTGGGACTTTAGGCCACTCTCTGGTTTCCTGTGATCCATTTGTTTTGGGAACATGGCCAGGTGTGTGCCCATTGGTGTGTCCCATGTCAGGAGTGGTGCTCTTGGGAATTCCTGGCTCGAAACCCCATTCTTGTGGGTTCAAGGAGGAAGTCC
>NW_007144197.1:0-1043 GCF_000164805.1 Carlito syrichta
TTGGAGTCAGAATCTCGCTCTGTCTCCCAGGCCACAGCACAGGGACTGACCCATTGCCACTGAGGACTCTGCTTGCTGGAATCAGGTGATGCTCCCTCCTCCAATCCCTGAGTGCCTCAAAGGACAGGCCTGCACCCACATGCCCGCCTAATATTTGTATTTAATTTTGATAGCCAGGAAGAGGTCTTGCTCCATGTCCTGTGCTGGTGTCAAATCCGCAGCCTCAGGCCGACCACTCTCCTGGGCCTCCAAAGGGCCGGGATGCCAGACTGAGTCTTTGAGACCAGCCTGTGGTTGTGATGGTGTTGGTGGTTGGTATTATTATTCTAAATCTGAGCCCTGCTCTGTCACCCAGGCCAGAGCACAGGGACCTGCTCTCAGCCACCATGACCTCCAATGGATAGTCTCTGGCAATTCTCCCACTGTGGTCTCCTGAGTGACTGCAACAACAGGTGAGTACCACCACGCTGGGATCAATTTTTTGGTTTCTTATAGAAACGGGGTCTCACCAAGGTGCCCGGGCTGCTCTCAAATCCAGGGGCTAAGGCCATCCTCCCGCCTCAGCCTCCTAGAGTGCCAGAATGACAGGAGTGAGCTCCCAAGCACAGCCTCCACAGCCCTCTCAGGGCCCCACTATGAGACCTGCTCTCTTCCAATGACCCAGGACCCCAGAGAGGGCGGACAGAATCGCCTGCCATGCCCTCCTCATTCCCCAGGGTGGACCCACTTGCTCCTTTCAGTGTTCGCATCAGGTATAGGGAGGTCATGACTCTCAAACTTTCTGGGAGGCAGAGACAGCAGAGCTATTGACACCTGTGTACTCTGCACTTGGGTAGGTGGAGACAGGAAGATGGCTTATCCCAGGAGCTCAAGACCAGGCTGGACACCATAGCAAGCCCCACTTCGATCCCAAGCAAACCCAGAAAACCTTGGGTGAGGGCAGGTCTTGGTGGGAGAATTGCCTATGGCCCAGAGTTCAAGACCTGGCTGGAAGACCAGGATGTTGACCAAATGGAAAGCTTGTGATTACAGCAGTTTGGGAG
>NW_007144199.1:0-646 GCF_000164805.1 Carlito syrichta
CAGGAAGGAAGGAAGGAAGGAAGGAAGGAAGGAAGGAAGGAAGGAAGATAGAAAGAAAGAAAGAAAGAAAGAAAGAAAGAAAGAAAGAAAGAAAGAAAGAAAGAAAGAAAGAAAGACATCCATTCTTCTGCAAAGCTCCTGTCCTCAGTCCTTCCCTCTGGGCCACTCTTTATGTGAGGGTCCCCCAAGCTCGGAACCTTCCAGCCCCAAACCCCCCAAAGGCTGCCCCTGCTTAGGTGTGGAAGTTCCTTAGGCTGCCTGGCTGGGTTCCTGCCGACTGTAATCTCCGAGTTGAGAAATGTGCCCCAGGCTCGCCGACCCTCCAACTCTGATACAGGGACCTTCCGCCAAGAAAGGCCAGAGGACACATCCCTCCCCCAGGGACATTTCATCACCCCAATCCCATTTTCCTGGCTCTAAAGCCAGTTGTTGTGTGAACACACCATGTGCAGTTGAGAATCTGTGTTTGATTCAGATGTTTATGGTGACAGGGTCTGGCTCTGTGACTCAGACTGGGGCACGGGGACACGACCGTCATTCACCACCAGTCTTGCAATCAAGTGCTTCAGCGATTCTCCTGCTTTGGTTTCTGGAATGGCCAGGATGACGTGCACCTAGACCCCAGACCCCCTGTTTGGATGGTTGT
>NW_007144200.1:0-642 GCF_000164805.1 Carlito syrichta
GGAGTCTCCGGGCATCCTCTCACCTTGGCCTCTCAGAGCACCCATAAGACTGGCTTGAGCCCACCCACCCAGCCTCCATACCCCTCTCAGGGCCCCACTGTGAGGTCTGCTCTCTTCTGTCTACCCGAGACTCCAGAGAGGGTGGCTGGAGTCACACGCTGTACCTTCACCCTGGGGAGCACGTGGTGCAGGGGTATGTCTTCGCTGGGCCGCCCATCACTCTGCCCACCTCGTTCCCCAGTGTGGAACCACTCACTCCGTGCAGAGGCTGGCACAGTGAAAGGGAAGGCTTGACTCTCAAACCGTTGGAGGTTCCAGAGTGGTGGGTCAACTCACGCCTGTCTCCTTGGCATTTTGGGCATCCAAGATGGAAAGACGGCCAGATCCTGGGAACTTGAGACCAGGCTGGACACCCTAGCAACCCCCCACTTCCACCCCAAGCAAAACACAAAACATTGGGTTTGGGCTGGCCACTGTGGGAGGATCTACTCTGGGAAAGAGTTCAAGACCAGGACTGAATACCAGTATGTCGAACAAATGGAAAGCCTGTGATCACAGGAGTTTGGGAGGGGGAACAGGATGAGAGGATCACCAGAGTTGGGCTGTTTGAGAGTCTTCTAGGCAAACTAGTGAAGAAAGGAA
>NW_007144201.1:0-698 GCF_000164805.1 Carlito syrichta
CCATGGCTCATGACCATCAGCCCCACGTTCAGGGAGGCTGAGGTGGCATGCTGCCTGGGCCCAGGGGTCAGAGTTCAGCACGAGCGACGTGACCAGACCTTGTCTCGGACAGAGGTCCCCAAAATCGAGTCAGCCGTGGTCTGCCATGGAATCCCAGCTGCTCAGGGTCTTAGGCGGGAGGACCGCCTGAGCCCCTCAGGTGGAGGTCCACTGACACAATCATACTGCTACTCCCCAGCCTGGTTGACAGAGACTTCGTTGACAAAAAAGGTGCCTCCCACTTGCATCACGACCAGTGACCATGACTCCTCAGGGATAGGTCTACTTGGCCGGGGGACGATGGAGAGATCAGGAGTGTAAAGGGCCCTCCTCTCACCCAAAGGTGGCAGACACGGTGACTAGAACCTGGACTGGATTTGGCATTGACAGACCACCTTGTTTGTTCTGGGCCTGAGGGCCACCCAACCTTGGGACCGTGTGTTCCATGAGCTCACACACATCTTTGCTGTGGGACAAGAGTGTGAAGGGTGAATGCAGGCCTTCTTGGGTGCATCACCAAAGGCATGGGGCAGACATTCCCTGTGGCCACCTTTGAAACCTCCAGCAAATGACATACCAGAAAGTGCTTTTTCCTTTCCCATCCCTGAGGGTTGGGTGGCAACCCTCACGCTGGGATGGGTCTTCACGCTGGGTGGCAA
>NW_007144202.1:0-740 GCF_000164805.1 Carlito syrichta
TGAGCTCACACACGTCTTTGCTGTGGACAAGAGTGTGAAGGGTGAATGCAGGCTTCTTGGGTGCATCACCAAAGACACGGGGCAGACATTCCCTGTGGCCACCTTTGAAACATCCAGCAAATGACATACCAGAAAGTGTTTTTTCCTTTCCCATCCCTGAGAGTTGGGTGGCAACCCTCACGCTGGGTGGGTCTTCATGCTGGGTGGCAAGGATGCTGGTGGTAGTGGTGCTGGTGATTATTATTTGAAGTTGGAATCCCGATCTGTTCCCCAGGCCAGAGCGCAGGGACACCCTCACAGCCACCATGGACTCCAGCTGCCACGCTCAGGCGATCCTCCATTCGTGGCCACCCGAGTGGCTGGAACCACAAGCATGCGCCACCATGCTCAGCTTATCTTTGGATTTATTTTTGATGGCTGAGACAAGGTCTCACCTCGTGTCCTGGGCTGTTGTCCAAGCCACAGGCTCAGGCCGTCCACCTGCCTGGGCCTCCGAAGGACTGGGATGCCAGGCTGAGCCCCTCACCCTGGCCTTTGTTTGTGGTGATGGTTGGTATTATTATTCCAACTCTGAGTCCCACTCTGTCGCACAGGTCAGAGCACAGGAGCCCTCTCTTGGTCACTGTGGCCTACAGTAGCTGGGCTCCTGCTAACCTCCCGCCATGGCAAGCTGAGTGCCAGGTACGAGGGGTGTGCACCTCCATGCTTGGCTTATTTTTATTGGCTTCTTGTAGTGACAA
>NW_007144203.1:0-774 GCF_000164805.1 Carlito syrichta
GCAGGGACACCCTCACAGTCACCACGGACTCCAGCTGACACGCTCAGGCGATCCTCCATTTGTGGCCACTGAGTGGCTGGAACCACAAGCATGTGCCACCATGCTCAGCTTATCTTTGGATTTATTTTTGATGGCTGAGACAAGGTCTCACCTCGTGTCCTGGGCTGTTGTCCAAGCCACAGTCTCAGGCCGTCCACCTGCCTGGGCCTCCGAAGGACTGGGATGCCAGGCTGAGCCCCTCACCCTGGCCTTTGTTTGTGGTGATGGTTGGTATTATTATTCCAACTCTGAGTCCCACTCTGTCGCACAGGTCAGAGCACAGAAGCCCTCTCTTGGTCACTGTGGCCTACAGTAGTTGGGCTCCTGCTAACCTCCCGCCATGGCAAGCTGAGTGCCAGGTACGAGGGGTGTGCACCTCCATGCTTGGCTTATTTTTATTGGCTTCTTGTAGTGACAAGGTTTTACCAAGGTGCCAAACACTGGGGCTCAGGTCATCCTCTTGCCTCAGACTTCCAGAGTGCCATGATGACAGGCGTGATCTCCTAAGCCTTTCCTCCACAACCCAATCAGTGCCCCACCACGAGTCCGGCTCCCTTCTGATGACCCAAACCCCAGAGAGTGCAGCCAGAGTCACCAACCGACCCCTCCCCGGTTGAATGCCTGCTGCTGGGGCATGTCTCCACTGGGGTGGCCACTTCTCCACATGCCTCGTTCCCCAGGGTGGACCCTCTCTCTTCTGCCAAGGGCCACCTCAGGGAAAGGGAGGGCGTGACG
>NW_007144204.1:0-663 GCF_000164805.1 Carlito syrichta
GTCTCACCTCGTGTCCTGGGCTGTTGTGCAAGCCACAGGCTCAGGCCGTCCACCTGCCTGGGCCTCCGAAGGACTGGGATGCCAGGCTGAGCCCCTCACCCTGGCCTTTGTTTGTGGTGATGGTTGGTATTATTATTCCAACTCTGAGTCCCACTCTGTCGCACAGGTCAGAGCACAGGAGCCCTCTCTTGGTCACTGTGGCCTACAGTAGCTGGGCTCCTGCTAACCTCCCGCCATGGCAAGCTGAGTGCCAGGTACGAGGGGTGTGCACCTCCATGCTTGGCTTATTTTTATTGGCTTCTTGTAGTGACAAGGTTTTACCAAGGTGCCTGGATTGGTCTCAAACACTGGGGCTCAGGTCATCCTCTTGCCTCAGACTTCCAGAGTGCCATGATGACAGGCTTGATCTCCTAAGCCTTTCCTCCACAACCCAATCAGTGCCCCACCACGAGTCCGGCTCCCTTCTGATGACCCAAACCCCAGAGAGTGCAGCCAGAGTCACCAACCGACCCCTCCCCGGTTGAATGCCTGCTGCTGGGGCATGTCTCCACTGGGGTGGCCACTTCTCCACATGCCTCGTTCCCCAGGGTGGACCCTCTCTCTTCTGCCAAGGGCCACCTCAGGGAAAGGGAGGGCGTGACTTTGGGGGGCGGGAATGGCCAG
>NW_007144205.1:0-740 GCF_000164805.1 Carlito syrichta
CAAGTTAAACCAAGAAAGCCTTGGGTGAGGGCAGGCCTCAGCAGGGGATCACATCCAGCCGGGAGTTCAAGACCGGGCAGGGAGACCAGGATGTCGACCAAATGAAAAGACTGTGATCTGCACAGTTTGGGAGACCCAGGCTGAGAGGATGGTCCAAGTTGGGCAGTTTGAGAGTAGCCAGGGCAACCTAGTGAGGAAAGAAAAGGAAATAAAGAAGAGAAAGAAATCTATTCTTCTGCCACCCTTCTACCCTCAGTCCTTCCATCCCTATCCACCCCACATGTGAGGGTCCCTCAAGCTCGGCAACTTTGAGTCCCATCCAACACCACAATGGCTACTCCTGCTTTGATGCAGGAGATCCTGAGGCTAACTGACTGGGTTACAGCTGGCTCTCCTCTCCGAGGAGAGAAATGTGCCCCAGGCAGGCCGACCCTCTGACTCAGCAACGAGTACCTTCTGACAAGAAAGGCCAGTGACATATGCCTCACCTGGGGATATTTCAACCCCCTTAATCCTATTTTATCTGACTCTAAATCCAGTTGCCTTGTGAACACACCACGAGCAGTTGAGAATCTGTGTATGATTCTGATGATTTTGGTGACAGGGTCTGGCTGTGTGGTCCAGGCTGAGGCCCAGGGACACGACTGTCATTCACCACTAGCCTTGAAATCACGGGCTGTGGTAATCCCCCTGCCTCAGCCTCTGGGACGACAGGCACTTCGACCCCTAGGCACCCTGTT
>NW_007144206.1:0-719 GCF_000164805.1 Carlito syrichta
CTGACTCAGCAATGAGAACCACCACCAAGAAAGGACAGGAATACATCCTTCATCCAGGGACATTTATTCACCCCAATCGCGTTTTTTCCTGGCTCTAAAGCCAGTCGCCCTGTGAGCACACAATGCAAAGTTGAGAATGTGTGTTCAATTCTGATGTTTTTGGAGACAGGGTCTCACCCTGTGGCCCAGGCTGGGGTCCAGGGACATGACTGTCATTCACTGCAAACCTCAAAATTACAGGCTCTGGTAATCCTCCTGCCTCAGCCTCTGGAGTGGCCAAGATGACAGGCACCTCAACTCCAGACCACCTGTTTGGATGGGTTCAGAGACGGAAACTTCCTGTGTGTCCTGGGCTGGCCTTGGGCTTCTGGTCTCCAGCTGTCCTCCCACCTCAACCTCCCAGAGTGCTGGGATTCCAGTCGTGGTCTGCCACACCAAGTCTTCTGGTTTGTTTTTGATGAAGGATTGAGCCTGTGCTTGGGGGCTCAGCCTCATTATCCCAGTGCTTTTGGAGGGTGAGGGCAACTCCCAGCACAAGCCCAAGGTCCAATTGCCCCCTGGGCAGCCCGGGGAGACCTTGGTTTTACCGTCCATCCCAAATAAGCCTGGCGGGGTGGCACGGGCTTGTCATTCCAGCTCCTCTGAAGGCTGGGGAAAGGCTCACTGTAGCCCTGCCTGCCTAAGCAGTGGTGGCCTGGAGCAAGGCCCCACCCTCCAGC
>NW_007144207.1:0-476 GCF_000164805.1 Carlito syrichta
ACCTTGGCCTCCCAGAATGCTGGGATGAGAGGTGTGATTCCCAGCACCTGCTCTCCCCACTCCTATTGGGGCCTCACCCATGAGGCCCACTCCCTTCTGATGATGTGGGACCCCAGAGAGTGCAGCCACAGTCACCGGTTGAGGCATCCCCAGGGTGAGTGCCAGATGCAGGGGTGTGTCTCTGCCTGGGCACCCACACCGCCACCCACCTAGCTCCCCAGAGCTGACTGGCACACTCCTCCCAGGGGCTGCCTTGGGGAAAGGGAAGGTGTGACTATCAAACCTTTGTGACGGTGGCAATGGTCAGGCGATGCACACCTGTCTCCTTGGCAATCAGGGAGAACAAGAGGGAAATAAGACCAGAGCCCTGGAGCTCAAGACCAGGGTGGACATCATAGCAAATCCTCACCTCGACCCCAAGCAAAACGAAGAAAACCTTGAGTGAGGGCAGGCCTCAGGGGAGGCCAGATTTCAAG
>NW_007144208.1:0-706 GCF_000164805.1 Carlito syrichta
AAAGCTGCTGCTATTCTAATTGGTCTTCCCTGGGTGGGGTAGTCTGGCCTTTTTCTCTTGCTGCCTTTAGGATTTTTTTCTTTTATACCCTACTTTGTTAGGTGCATTAGTAAGTGTGTGGGAGGTTGTCATGATCATTTGTTGTCTTGCAGTGGTTCTCTAAAACTCTTGTGTTTGAATTTGTTCATCACTGATGAGATGAGGGAAGTATTCTTGAATAATTTCATGAAATGTTTGTTCCAGTGTGGCCTCTGTTTCTCTCTCTGTCTCAGGAAGACCAATTACTCTTAGGTTCAGTCTCTTGAAGTGATCATTCATCTCTTGAAGGTTTTGTTCTTTCTTTTTGAGTTTCTTTTCTATGTTTTTGACCGTTTGGGTTATTTCTGTGTTTTGGTCTTTGAGCTCTGAGATTCTTTCTTCTCCTTGGCTAACTCTGCTTTCCATGATCATTAGTTTGTTATTTATTTCCATCACAGTATTCTTTACTGCTGTTATTTCTGACATCAGTTCCTTCCTATTTTCCGCTTGTCTTTCCTCAATTTTTAAAATTCTATTAAAGTCTTGATGTCTGGGTTTGTTGCATGTGACCAGTCATTCTAGGGGCTCTTCATTGTTTGTGTTCTGGAGTCTGTTTTCTCAGTGTTGGACCTCCCAGGGGGTCTGTGTGAGACCTATATTCTTCTTTTTGGTTTTTCTTCATTTGTGG
>NW_007144209.1:0-3477 GCF_000164805.1 Carlito syrichta
TTCTCTCTCTCTCAGGAAGACCAATTACTCTTAGGTTCAGTCTCTTGAAGTGATCATTCATCTCTTGAAGGTTTTGTTCTTTCTCTTTGAGTTTCTTTTCTATGTTTTTGACCGTTTGGGTTATTTCTGTGTTTTGGTCTTTGAGCTCTGAGATTCTTTCTTCTCCTTGGCTAAGTCTGCTTTCCATGATCATTAGTTTGTTATTTATTTCCATCACAGTATTCTTTACTGCTGTTATTTCTGACATCAGTTCCTTCCTATTTTCCGCTTGTCTTTCCTCAATTTTTTAATTTCTATTAATGTCTTGATGTCTGGGTTTGATGCATGTGACCAGTCATTCTAGGGGCTCTTAATTGTTTGTTTTCTGGAGTCTGTTTTCTCAGTGTTGGACCTCCCAGGGGGTCTGTGTGAGACCTATATTCTTCTTTTTGGTTTTTCTTCATTTGTGGGTTTTGTTCCCTCCCTATCTTTTCCTTTCCTCCATGTCATCGTCTTCTTTAATTCTGTTATTCATGGGTAGATGGGTTGCTTTTACTTCTGTTTGTTCAATTTCCTATTCTTCTTCATGTATTCTCTCTTATTTTGCTCAATTCTGGAGTTGCACTGTAGGTTGGGGGTGGTACTTTTTCCAGTTTTGAGATTTACTTAAGGGGGGAGCTGTGATTCAAAATCTATCTATATATCCTGGTATCCGCCGACAGGTGTATGGATAATCTGAAACCCACTATTCACTGCCTTGGAATCTGTCCGTGCAGTGGGGCTGTAGGTTACTCCGTGAAATAAAATAAGGTAATCAGAAGGAAGAGAATGGAGCAGACAGTGGGGGAAGGGGGGTGGAGCGATACGAGTAAGGGGGAACACAGACAAGTGTACCAACAAATGAAGAGAGAGACCTAAACTGAAACCGATAAAACAATAGACCACAGCTACAGACTAACCAACTCCCATACAAAAAAAACCCTAAAACAACAATAATGCTATCATACAAGCTAAACAACCACCTTATTGGTGTGCTGTTCCTCTATACAAAGATATGGTTTACATAGAGGAGAAGAGAGAAAAAAGGAAGAGAAAAAAACAAAACAATCAGAAGAGAACAAAGTTCTTAAACTAACAGAACCAATCGAGCACACTCTAAGACTTTTTGCTTAAGTCCAATGTCCTTTCAGCTCTAATTTCTAGCTGTCTTCTCAACCTGGTAAATTCATTCAAAGTTAGGGTCAGTTGCCCCTGGCCTGCTGTGAACGACAGTTCGGATCACCACTCAGTTCACCACTCAAATTTGGCCTGTTTCTGTTTTTCAAATTTGTTTTTCCCGTTTTGGTGTTATTACCTTGAATCGCCATCAGGTGGTGCTATCTCTCCATCCCAGAGTGGGTGGAGCCAGACAGAAGCCGGGCAGAAGCCATAGATGGGAACCTGCCTCAGGGCACATGGGAGGAGACCCATGGCCAGCAGGACAATTACGGTGGCAGCAGAGGTGGCAGTGATCACAGCAGATCTTGCCTGCAGGAGCTTCAAGGACTGAAGTGTGGAATCACCTCAGGCACAGGTGGTGCGATGCGCTATGGCCACCATAGAGGCCGTGAAGGTGCCAGTGTCTGTTGTATCTGCAGCTGTAGTGGCTGTCCAGACTGCTGCGATGCCCCAGCAGTGGCAACGAACAAGCTCCGTGTGAAGAGCAGGCTGCCAACGTTGGGATCTGCAGGCCCTGGGGAGAAAGCCAGAGACTCTCTACATTCTCCTTTGTGGAGGGTCTCATAGACCAGGCTGCCCCATTGTCATCTTGCCGGAAGATGCTTTCACCTTTGACCAAGATCCTGCCTCCACAGATAATGAGAAGGTAGTTCCCCGTTAGGCCCAGATGTAGGTAGCAACAAACACTCTTTTCCTGTAAGGTTCAAGGAATCTATTTCGTAGTGAAGAATTTTTCTGGCAAGAGAACTCCAGAGCAGGTTTTTGACATTGCTGGAGTCCTTCACACTTTGTTCCAAAAATTGTCACAAAAGATCACACCACATACAGTTTATACAGTTTTGTATTACATGAAGAGACTTCCAACATGCACGTTGGTGTTTTATTTGTACTATCACTAGGAATATCTAAGTATTGCTTACAGCTTCTTTCAAATAAAATTTGGCAACCTCCTTTCCTATATAAAGTATTTTACTCACTTCCAAATATATGAATAGATAAATAAATAAATAAAGCTAAATAGAATGTGGATTTGACTCAGTTGTTTGAATGGGTGGCATCTTCAGCCACCTGTCCATGGGAAATAAGGAACAACCTAGTTGAATTATTTTATGATCTTTTTTCTATAATTAAACAAAATCCTGATATCTGTTTTGCTAAACACTTACGAAGAGCTAATCTACATAAATAATGTGGAAGTCTTTATCCGGTTAGTGTTATGACTGAGTAAGCAAGAAGTCTTGCCTGTAAACTGAGTTTAATTAATTAGAGGCCTTTATTCATACACGGGTCAAGAGTAGGCAAATGCCAGAAAAATTCTTGACAAACTGGTGCAGTTGTGACAAGCTTTTACAGATAAGGTTTCAGCAATTGGCTATATAGCAACTTAGTGACCATAGCAACAATTAACTAACAAGTTGGCAACCAAAAATGAAACTTTGTTAGGGAGCTTTGATTAATTTCAAGTCAGGTAGCCAGTGCCCAGAAAGTCCCTGAAGTTCTGCCTTTAAGATACATTTACCACTGGGGATACGACAATCTATTCAGTAAATGGTTCTGGGAAAACTGGCTGAACACATGCAGAAGATTAAGACAAGAACCTATCTATCCTGATACACAAAAATGAACTCTAAATGGGTCAGAGACCTAAAGGTAAAAACTCACGCCATAAGAACTTTAGAAAATGCAGGACACACCGTTATGGAAGTTGGAACTGGCACCCAATTCCTGAGCAAAAACCAAAATGCACTGCTCATAAGCGATAAAATAGACAAGTGGGACCACATTAAACTGACAAGCTCCTGCAAAACCAAAGAAACCATAAAGAGAACAGGGAGACAGTCCACAGACTGGGAAAAAAGTGTTTGCCAACTCCATGTCTGACAAAGGCCTAACATCTAGGATCAACAAGGAAGTCAAACGTGCTGAAAAGAAAAAAATAAACAACCCCATTACAAAGTGGGCAAAAACCATGAACAGATACTTCTCAAAAGAAGACATTTGAGTGGCCGACAGATACATAAAGAAATGTTCGACCTCACTAGTCATCAAGGAAATGCAAATTAAAACTACACTGAGATACCACCTAACTCCAGTCAGAATGGCCATTATCAGTAACTCAAAAAATAACAGATGCTGGAGAGGATGAGATAAAAAGGGAACACTACTACACTATCAGTGGGTGTGTAAACAATTGCAGCCTCTTTGGAAATCAGTGTGGCGATTCATAAAAGCTTTAAAAATCGACCTTCCATGTGACCCTACACTCCCCCTCCTGGGAAT
>NW_007144210.1:0-386 GCF_000164805.1 Carlito syrichta
CAATGGTACCTGCACAATGCATATTAGTACACCTAACCCTTATCTGTACTCCACAATTTTAAAATAAAAGATATGTAGTTAAAAAATTAAAGATTAAAATAAAAGGTGGACAAAAGACATGAACAGACACTTCTCAAATGAAGATATATGAGCAGTCAACAGACATATGAAAAAGTGTTCAGCCTCACCTATCATCAGAGAAAAGTAAATCAAAACCACATTGAGATACCACCTAACTCCTGTAAGAATGGCCATCATTAATAAATCAAAGAACAACAGATGTTGGCGAGGATATGAATAAAAAGGAAATCTTCTCCACTGCTGGTGGTGATGGAGACTTGTACAACGTCTCTGGAAAACAGTCTGGAGATTTCTGAAAGAACAAG
>NW_007144211.1:0-807 GCF_000164805.1 Carlito syrichta
AAACTTTAGCAATAAGTCAAGATCTCTGATTTTGGAGGACGACCTCAGCTAAAGAATTTACCTGTTTGTGGAGTTGTTCTATTGATGATTGTATATCATTGATATTGTAGTTCATCATTTATATTTTTATTTAATCTGGTTAGTCCCGTTAGTTCTGTTTTTACGCGGTAGTGTTAAGTGCACTGTTTCAGTCATACTTAATCCGACTAGAGTGGGGCCTAACAGAGGAGTGGCATGCCCTTTTCAGGTACCAGGTGGTGAAATTAAAAAAGCACCCTCAGGGCCACTGTAGACCTATAACTGTGGAAGTACATGAACACTAATACATAAAACAGGCTTATTGTTTAACATTTCAGCAGTAACACAAGTAATTAATTCTAATGAACAAGAAAACCATGTATTGGCAGGTGCAGTATAAGCTTGCGAATAAGTTATAGTCTTAGTAAGAGACGAGTTATAACTTTCAGAAAATGAAGAACCTGTTAAATTGAAACTTGCATTTATTAAACAAGAGGCATTTCCAGTTACATCTCCAATGGTGACATGAACAGTTTTTGGAATACAAGTTGTTTTAACTGTATTGTTTGGGATAGGAGTTGCAACTCCTATTTTTATGTAACTTTGAGGTTTTGATTTTATACAAAACCAGCATTTTGATGTTAATTAAGACCAACTGTTATTAAGTAAGCAGTGTATATGAGTTAACATAGGAAACAAACTAGGGTGTTTTTGGACTGGAAAGCTTAATCTTGAAGACTTTGGGGCTCTTTCAGAAGGTGCTTGTAGATGAAAGCCAAACACAGGGTC
>NW_007144212.1:0-2674 GCF_000164805.1 Carlito syrichta
CTGAGTCCAGTCATCAGTGAGAAGACACTGAATGAGATCAATTTTTGGTCCTGTATTGGGCAAAGCCCTGTGTTGCTCTATCCAGCTTTGTCCAGCCTCCACCTGAGGCCCAGAGGTAATCCCTGTTCTCTGGGATCTGATTTCCCTCCTTCCACAGTCATCTGCGGGCCACCTGACCCATACTAAGAGGAACCAGGTTAGTCTGAACTGAGTGGTGGGGATGGACTTGTGACCAGAGAGTCTTCCTAATATAGTGGCAGCCAAAAGCAGCAGCCTTGCTTTGGAAAGTAACCTGAAATTCCAGAAACAGCCACAGAGGAAGCTCTTCTTTTCTCCTTCTTTCTGATTTGTTTTCCTTTTCCTACTTGCTTTGCTTTTGTTGTTTTATTGTTGCTTCTTAGATTTTTTGTTGCATATGTGGGTTTTTGAGGAGGCATACATCAGAGGCTTTTTGGTTTGTATGACTGTAGATTTTGTTATTTTGTCTATTTTTGCATTTTGCTGTTTATTCATTTGTTGATGTACCTGTCTGCTTTCCCACTTCTTTTTTGTCTCTTTTACACCTTCCTTTTATCTTTCCTTTTACACTTTCAGTTCTTTTTCTTTTTCCTATACTGTATGGGCAGACTGTAAGACAGTGAGAAGTTAATTCCAGTGTTGTCACGCACCTGCCAGTAAATACAGTAATCTGCACATAGTTTTTGAATCACAAAAATCAAATCCCAAAACTACAAAAACCACAGACACCCAACCCCAGGACAGCTTCAAAACTGAGCAAATCCATAAGAACTACATGAGGAAGAATAAGCAATTCAGCAAACAGAAGTGAAAGATATCCGCCATCACTGAACAACAGAATTAAATAAAGAGGGAGAAAGAGAGAGGAATGCCTTTACAAATGAAGATGGATCAACAGAAGAACACAGCTCCAATACATTCCCCTGGGAAGATAGCAACTGATAACACAGACTTTTAAACTCAAACAATTATGAGCCCCAGCCTGATGAGTCTCAAACTACAAGCCCAGACATCAAGGTATTAATAAAGATGATACATATAAATGAGGAAAGACAAGAGAAAAGAATGAAGCTGTTGATAATTGAGATGATGGCAGTAAAGAATTTCATGAATGAATAAGTAACAAACTGATAAGCATGGAAAGCAGAATTAACCAAGCAGAATAAAGAATCTCAGAACTTGAGGACCAAAATATGAAACTAACCCAAACTGTTAAAACATGGAATAAAGCTGAGTTCAGTGGCTTAGCCTGTAATCCCTTGTTTGGGAGGCTGAGATGAGTGGATTTCCTGAGCCCACAGAGTCGAGACCCACCTGGGCAACTTGGCGAGACCTCATTTCTACAATAAATCAAAACTTAGCCGGGCATGGTAGCGTGTGCCTGTAGTTTCTGGCTACTTGGAAAGCTGAGGCAGAAAGATCGCTGGAGCCCAGTGAGTTGAGGCTGAGGTGGCTGGGGGAGGCCGCTGCACTCCATTCTGGGTGACAGAGTGAGACTCCAACTCTAAAACAAATGGAATAAAAGCTTACAAAGAAGGAACAAAACCTCCAAGAGATTATGTTGAGACCAAAACTAAGATTAGTTGGAATCTGTGAGGCAGCTAGAGAGACAGAGACCACCATATAACAAACATTTCATGAAATTATTCAGAAAAATTTTCCTCACCTCATCAGAGATCTGACTATTGAAACACAAGAGATTCAGAGAGCCTCTACAAAGCATCAAATAATGAGACCAACTAAAAGACACATAGTAATTCACTTACACAAAATAGGTATAAAAGAAAAACTCCTAAAGAGAAAGAGAGAAATGTTAGATTACTTACCAGTAAATATCAATTAGAATAGGAGAAGTCTTATCTACAGAAATGCTACAGTCTAGAAGAGATTGGGGTTCAATTTTCAAAGTTCTCAGAGGTAAACAATTTCAAACAAGATTTTATTTCCCAGCTAAACTAAGCTTCATCATTGATGGATAATTTAAATCCTTCCAAGACACTCAATTCCTAAGTGCTTATGCCACCTCCAGACCAGCTCTAAAAGCACTACTTGAGAAAATATTAAAACAGTAGAAAGAAAAAGAATGATCATGCCCTTCTCTAGAATGCAGAATAAAGATTGAGAAAAAACAAACCAAACTCCAAATCAAAAGAAAGTCATCAAAGAAATAAATAACGGCAACAATTTCTATAAGAACATAACAGGGATAAATTCTCACTTTTCATTAATTTATGTGGACGCAAATACTAAATGCACCACTGAAAAGACAGAATGGCAAACTGGATTTAAAAATCATGACACAACAGTGTGCAGCCTCAAGCAGACTCATCTCACCAGATTGGACATTCACAGACTCA
Source organism: Carlito syrichta (assembly GCF_000164805.1). Lineage (NCBI taxonomy): Eukaryota > Metazoa > Chordata > Mammalia > Primates > Tarsiidae > Carlito > Carlito syrichta. The sequence goes on from NW_007144212.1 coordinate 2,376, forward strand.
AAATAAGAGGATGGAAAACAAATTTTTAGACAAACAGAACACAAAAGAAGACAGGAGATGCAAATTTAATATCAGACAAGATATTCTTTAAGCTATCAAAAATTTAGAAAAGATACAGATGTTTACCACATAATTCAAAAGATTCAATCCATCAACAAGAAATATCCATCTTAAACCTGTTTGCACCCAACTTAGGAGCAACATTTTTTATAAAGCAACTTCTAGGTAAACTAAATAAGATACTGTCTCTTGGCCTTTCATATCTCACTAACAGCCCTAGACAGATTATTGAGGCAAAA
>NW_007144213.1:0-818 GCF_000164805.1 Carlito syrichta
CATATCTCTAAAAACACACGAAGAAAATGGAAAGATCATAAGTTAACTGCTTAACAAATAACCTATGGGAGCTGGAAAAGCAAAACCACTAAGACCGTAACTTCAACAGAATAATCTAGATCACCAAAATAGTCCAAATGCACGACATAGAAGACAAATTTATAATAGAAAAAAACAAGTAAACAAAAAGCCAACTCTTTGAGAGAATAAAAAAGACTGATGAACTCCTAGTCAGATAGACCAGGAAAAGGAGAGAAAAATCTTAAATAAACACATTCAGAAATGTCAACTGACTCCAAATAAATATAAAATATTATCAGAGGTAAATATGTACACTTGTATGGAAACAACCTTGATAACCTACATGAAATGGAGAACAATCTGAAATCACTTAATCTTCCATGTTTGAAACAAGAAGAAATTGAGATCCTAAATAGATGAATAATAACCCAAGAAATTGACTGTCATAGCAAACCTACAATAACAAGTCCTGGACCAGATGACTTTCCAGCAGAATTTTACAAAACCTGCAAGGAAGAGCTGATACCAATCCTGTTGAAAATGTTTTAGGCAATTGAGAAAGAGAGAACTGTCCCCAAATATTTTATGAAGTTAAAATCACATAGAAACTCAAGCTGAGTAAATATCTAACAAAGAAAGATAACTACAATGCAATATCCTTGATGAACATGGATGCAAAAATTCTCATATGATTCTAGGAATTCAGATCCAACAACAGATCTCAAAATAATCCACCATGACCAAGTAAGTTTTATCCCAGGGATGCAGTCCTGGGTTCGGTATTAACAAGACCATAA
>NW_007144214.1:0-1203 GCF_000164805.1 Carlito syrichta
GATTACAGGGTACATCTTAAGACAAATGTTACACACAAATATGGCGAGAAGATTCAGTCATGGAATCTGGTTTAGTTGTCCTGAGGAAACCAACTGAATTGCAGAGAGTGGTTCTTGGTTATAACAATGAAGAAACCAGAAGGCTGCTGGGAATCTATAATGACACTTGTCCTTTCCAAGTGACAAGTTGCTCTGAAGAATTTGGAAAACTTGAAGCCCAGATTCCAGATAAGCCCTTATAATGGAGTACTGTAGAATTCATGGATTGAGGCCTCCCATAACCCAGATTCCTTTTTTATTGTCTGAAAGACACCCGGATGTTTTCTTGTGACGTGGATGTCCAAATTCTTACATACCAATACTCATAAGGCCAGAAGTTTCCCAGGGACCTGGAATCCAAGATTGCTGGTTCCCCCTTAAGAATAAGTCCTAAATATGTGGAAAACCCTAATCCCATATTCTGAATACCAAAACGGAGGGCCAACAGTATTTTCTAGACTAAGGGTTAAACCTGAACTAGTGGTCACATTACCAAATGGAAAGATGATCCTTTGATTGTGGAATCTGGTCTTCAGGACCTTATGAAACAAACGGACCTGTAGGCTGGATTCTCAGTTACAACTATCAAGAGGCACAGCCCGTTCCTGAGGATTGGTAATGCCCGATATGTGGTATGCATATAGGACATTGCTCTGAGTATTATGGGGACTAGGACTCCCAGATTCCACTTTAGCATTGACCTAAAGTCCCTGTCGATTCCAAAGTATGAGCACTGTCTTAAGCCAGGGATAAGTTAGCAATTGGCCAGATGTTTGCAGGTTACATGGAAACCGAGTGTCCTGGTTCCTTTTTCGTAACACGTGTAGAAACTTTCAAGGGACACAGTGAACCAGGTTCCTATTTCGTTCTAAGCAAAACGACGAGATGTTTCCTGTTGACCTGTAAGTCCAGACTCTTGTATACCCATAGCAAGATGACAAGAATATGCCTGGCGACGTGGATTCTAAGATTCCTGGTTCCCTCCAAAGAATACCTCCTAAAAATTTGAACACCAAAACCCAAAGTCCTAATTCCGAACAGCGGAGCCACTGAAGCTTCTGGAGTACGAGGTAACACTGAAGTCAGGGCTTACATACAAAGGATCCATGAGGATTACTTGTGTACTGGAATTGGCATAAAGTTTCGAGTATCTAAATGGACTTG
>NW_007144215.1:0-4779 GCF_000164805.1 Carlito syrichta
CCACAAAAAATGTTCAGCATCAGGCAGGAAGGTAGATTAGTCAAGCTGAATCCCAATCTGGAGAGCATTGAGATTCTGCAGCTCCCATATTTGGAGGTGAGGTACAGATTCCTAACAACATTACCCCATTCTCATCCTCACTGTATATCCATATCCATATGTTTATCCATATTTACATCTGCAGCCCCACACACTCCATATCACAACTCCATTCCTACCTACATCCATATACATATCCACATTCCTATCCTTGCTCCTTCCCCATCTGTCTCTCCATCCAAATCTCCATTCCCATTCACATCCACATCTGTGTTCACATCTCACCTCCATGCCCATCCACCTGCATTTTTCTACATTCACACTTCCATCCACCTCTCTATTTAAGTTCTTGCACATCTTGGCATAAAATCCACCATTGCTAAGGTCCACTCAATGGCTCACACACTTTGGGGAGTCGACAGTCAGACTGACAATTGAGCCTGCAAAGTCTCAGCCACATGAGTTTTTCTAATTAGCCCCTAAGAGAACTTGGTGCTTCTTGTTTTATAATATGACTAGGTCTGCAAGATGAAGACAAAATTTTATTTTGTTACCAGAAATAACTGAATCTCCTTACATCAGATGACCAGCTAGATATTGCATTAGGACCAGACTTGGCAAAGTTTAAATAGTTGAAAGCAAATGTGAATTTTCAAACAATTTCTCTGGTACAGCTATGCTTCCCTCTAGCCCAGGTTTTAATGGACTCTATCCATCCCAACACATTCATCATTCTTTGCTTCTCATCCTAATACTTGGGTACTGGTATTACTTTAAAGTCACTAGAGTACTTTTGAGACACACATTGTCTTTCTTTTCTGTCTGGAAGAATATTCACCACCACAAACATCATATTAACAGTAGTTAAAAGTATTACCTGGTTGGTCTCTAAAAGTTAATATTTCTCCCTGAATACTGTTTATTACTAGAATATTATTGACTCCTTGAGAGATCTGACCCATTCATTTATTATTGAGTCTGTAGAGAATATGCTTAATTAGCAAAATTCAACATTTTTATCATCAAAGAAAATTAGTAAATGAGTTGGCCATTTTTCTATTCCTAATTGCAGCCTGGGTGGACTGTTTTATATTATTGATTAATTTTAAATGTCTTAATTTCCACACTTTAAAATATATAAACATAGTGAATAAACAAATCCATAAACTATATGGCTAGTAACTCTAGTTTGTCCAAGCCGTGACTCTCAATAAGAAAACCCCACCAGACACTCATTCATTCTGCTGATATTTATTGAGCACTTATAGTGCAAGGCTCTATGCTGGTTTACTGGGTTCCATGGATCTTTTTCTGATGCATGACAGTGACCCATTCTGAAAACTGTAAATGTTACAGAATTGTCCATGAGGAAAATATAAAAACCAGAAAGAGTATTCCTCTCAGAGGAATTATTCCATATGCCTAAGGTTAAAATTTGTAGTGGGAAAAAAAAGGTTGAAATTGGTTCTGCCCCTGTGAGTGGCTCATCATGGCATCCAGAAGGTTCTGCTTCTGAAATTGTTGGTCACTTAGGGACATTGTAATAGATATGTCCTCTTTCTCAAGTTATCCACAGATGCTCCAGGCCTTAGAGGAAGCTTATGGGACAGCTGCTTTGCATTTATGCTAGGATGCAAGTTACCCATGAGGCCATGAGGGAAGCTAAGAATTCCTTGTCTGCAAAGGACAAAAGTTTACTTGTTTACCAGAGATGAATTTGTGTGCATTGAGGTAAATCTTAACCAAGGAATTTCCCCTTTTTATTTGTGGCCAGTTGTAGAAAGTACCAAAGAGTATGACCACGTTACAGGACTGTTTTACCCTTTAAAATGACTTGGCCTATTTACAGGGAAAACGTCACGTAGGGAGTAATTTAGCAAGAGACTCTCAATTAAAACTCCCCTGGCTCCATCTTATTTGTCTTCTTCACAGATTATAGTTTTCTGTCCATGTTTCCGCAAATATGTTAAAAATGTTGGCAAGAAAACACTCAAATATTTATTTTGTATATAACAACATCAAGAGTTACTTGAGTGTTTTTGTTATTTTTAATTTTAAGGCCTGCGGTCTGTTATTTTATGTGGATGAGAGATTAAAAAATCTCTCTGTGGTTTAACTGATAGGATACTGTAAGAGTTAAGAAGTTAAAAGGAAAAACACATAACAAACTTGGATATGAATATTCACTATTCTGGACACCCTTCCTGTTGATCTATTTAAATTTCTTTTTAAAAATTTTGGAGGTTGTGAATTCACTGGCACACGGGGTACCAAATGACTCTGCCTGGGCTTGGGAGACCAGAACAGTAGACAAGGGAGCACATATTCTCTGATTTATTGTATGATGTGAGAGTGTTTTATTTTATGTTGACAGAAGAATAGTGTTTTCATCTTGAGACATCCTCTAATCATTAGAGATATATTTTTCTATTTTTTCTCATAACTATCTATTCCTCTTGCATCCCATAATGCATTTAGTAGATCAATGCTTACTCGATGTGAGACTCTGTATATTAGCGAAGTTGGCAACGCAAGAGAGTCGGTGATGGGATTTGTTTCCAAAAGCAGTTTAGTATATCAGATTTCTAACACACTTGACTGGTTTAACCTAAAATAATTGCAAAGAAAATCCACTGTTGAGCCAACAACTTATGACTTTACTAAGGTAAAAGCTTGAGTCAGTTTGCTTCACTGTTGTACATGGAGTAAAGGTTGGATGACAGTGTTGGCGTCTACAGACAGCATGCCCCTGGTAGGAAGGGCAAAGTTCTTAGATCAGGGAGAAGGTGTCCCAATCTATGCCCTGGAGGGCATGGATGGCAGGAAGATTCCAGGAAATTCCTGGATCCCAAGTCAACACATAAAATTATTGTCACATGTCTTTCTAAATCCCCTTCATGGCTTTCCAGGTACATGGGCCCCTGCTGTTTCAAGAACACCCCTGGTGGGCTGGAACACACTCCCTGCAGATAATCTTATGGTTCAGTCAACATTCCCTTCAAATCTTTGACAGAAGGAAGTCTCATTCTCAGAGCATACCGAAGTGCCAGATTGCCATAACATTTTCTGTTTTCTAATAGCACTTTGCAGTCAATTTGCTCTGTGAGGTATTGTTTATCTTTAGTGTTAATTTAATGTATCTCCACAGAGGGGAGCATCTTAGTTTTGCTCCTATGCACCTAGAACAGTGGTTATTGTGTTCTAGAGTGGAATCCAATAAACATGTGCTGAATGCGATGCCCCTGTTCCAAGGTGGCAAAAGGATCACTTTGCTCAAAAATGGCTCTGCCCATGGCCTTTCCAGGCCATTCTAACATCTGACAGTAGATTAGAGGTCAGAACATGGAATCAGAGAGAGGCAAAGAAGTAAGTCAATAAACTCCTGCACAAAGACAAGTCCAGCATCCTGTGTGTTCTGGCTTTCCAGTCAGGGGATTGCTCTGTATAGCTTACCACCGGCCTGATCTCTGTAGGTAGTCCCTGTAGGTAGTACATCTTTGTCCTTCCTATGACTTAAAAAAAAGCCTCACAATAGCATTTGGAGTTGGCACAAACCTTTGAATTCAACAATTCACCTTTTATGTATAGATGAAGAAATGGTACCTTCAAGATATTAACGATGATGCCCGGAATCTTCCAGCTTTGCAGTAGAAGAGTTGAATCTCCTGATTCCCATTCCAGATTGCTAAGTCTCATGCCATATTCTCTTTATTTTTTTTTCTGGTAGTTTATTTTGTTTTTAACCAAAGTATCCACAAAATTGAACTCATCCTGAAGTCTACCACTGATTGAAAAGGGCTCAATGTGCAAACGAAGTTGTACTAATTTGCAAAAAAGTCAGGGCTACCCATCTCCATCTGTACACGAAGCCGTATCCTTAACCTGGGAAATCAGCAGAACATCTATGAACAGTAAATGCCTTGACACACAGTAGAGTAAGAGGTAGCAACAGTGCACATGGGCACCTTTCAGTGTGTGTCCAGACCCAGCTTCTGAATGACTGTGATCATAAGATAATATATGAGGATTAAGACACATGAAACTCACTGTGCAATTAGAAGAATAATTTCCTCCACACAGAACTCCTCCCTGCATTACACACACACACACACACACACACACACTTCTGAAAGACAGGCTTTGGGCTAAGTGCCTCAGTGCTCGACTGAAGTAGATGAGGAGAGAGGTTTTAGCACAAATTCTTCACTGCCTTGGCATTCTGCCAATGGCTGCCACAGCCCTGGTTTTCCTTGCAAAACTTTGAACTCATTCTGCTTCTGTGACCCTACAATGATCTTACGGTATCAAACGCAGCCTGGTGTGTGTGTCTGGACAGATAGTGATTTCATTTTGGACCTGCTTTGCAGTTAAATATTAAAGTGAGTTTATGGTTGACTCTTTCACGTGTTCTCACATACAGGAGCTGGATGAGGGAAAAAAATCCGTCCAGAAAGTGTGTCCTTCACTGCACAAATCTGGTTCTAGATTCCAGTGGACCACAGCTCACTGGGGGATCCCATCAAGGAGTTTCCAAGTTTCCATTTGATCATGGTATGAATGACACCAATGTGATTTTGCAGTTCAGATTCTCCTTTCTGTCAAACACTGATATAGGACACATTTATTTTCTGATTACCCACAAAATGTTGTGATTATTTCTCAGTCTTCCTTCCATTCATTTAGACACAAATACCGATTAAGAACCTGCAAAAATACCAGCATTGAGCTAGGCAGGAATTG
>NW_007144216.1:0-3897 GCF_000164805.1 Carlito syrichta
CAAAATCACATTGGTGTCATTCATACCATGATCAAATGGAAACTTGGAAACTCCTTGATGGGATCCCCCAGTGAGCTGTGGTCCACTGGAATCTAGAACCAGATTTGTGCAGTGAAGGACACACTTTCTGGACGGATTTTTTTCCCTCATCCAGCTCCTGTATGTGAGAACACGTGAAAGAGTCAACCATAAACTCACTTTAATATTTAACTGCAAAGCAGGTCCAAAATGAAATCACTATCTGTCCAGACACACACACCAGGCTGCGTTTGATACCGTAAGATCATTGTAGGGTCACAGAAGCAGAATGAGTTCAAAGTTTTGCAAGGAAAACCAGGGCTGTGGCAGCCATTGGCAGAATGCCAAGGCAGTGAAGAATTTGTGCTAAAACCTCTCTCCTCACCTACTTCAGTCGAGCACTGAGGCACTTAGCCCAAAGCCTGTCTTTCAGAAGTGTGTGTGTGTGTGTGTGTGTGTGTGTGTGTGTGTGTGTGTGTGTGTAATGCAGGGAGGAGTTCTGTGTGCAGGAAATTATTCTTCTAAATTGCACAGTGAGTTTCATGTGTCTTAATCCTCATATATTATCTTATGATCACAGTCATTCAGAAGCTGGGCCTGGACACACACTGAAGGTGCCCATGTGCACTGTTGCTACCTCTTACTCTACTGTGTGTCAAGGCATTTACTGTTCATAGATGTTCTGCTGATTTCCCAGGTTAAGGATACGGCTTCGTGTACAGATGGAGATGGGTAGCCCTGACTTTTTTGCAAATTAGTACAACTTCGTTTGCACATTGAGCCCTTTTCAATCAGTGGTAGACTTCAGGATGAGTTCAATTTTGTGGATACTTTGGTTAAAAACAAAATAAACTACCAGAAAAAAAAATAAAGAGAATATGGCATGAGACTTAGCAATCTGGAATGGGAATCAGGAGATTCAACTCTTCTACTGCAAAGCTGGAAGATTCCGGGCATCATCGTTAATATCTTGAAGGTACCATTTCTTCATCTATACATAAAAGGTGAATTGTTGAATTCAAAGGTTTGTGCCAACTCCAAATGCTATTGTGAGGCTTTTTTTTAAGTCATAGGAAGGACAAAGATGTACTACCTACAGGGACTACCTACAGAGATCAGGCCGGTGGTAAGCTATACAGAGCAATCCCCTGACTGGAAAGCCAGAACACACAGGATGCTGGACTTGTCTTTGTGCAGGAGTTTATTGACTTACTTCTTTGCCTCTCTCTGATTCCATGTTCTGACCTCTAATCTACTGTCAGATGTTAGAATGGCCTGGAAAGGCCATGGGCAGAGCCATTTTTGAGCAAAGTGATCCTTTTGCCACCTTGGAACAGGGGCATCGCATTCAGCACATGTTTATTGGATTCCACTCTAGAACACAATAACCACTGTTCTAGGTGCATAGGAGCAAAACTAAGATGCTCCCCTCTGTGGAGATACATTAAATTAACACTAAAGATAAACAATACCTCACAGAGCAAATTGACTGCAAAGTGCTATTAGAAAACAGAAAATGTTATGGCAATCTGGCACTTCGGTATGCTCTGAGAATGAGACTTCCTTCTGTCAAAGATTTGAAGGGAATGTTGACTGAACCATAAGATTATCTGCAGGGAGTGTGTTCCAGCCCACCAGGGGTGTTCTTGAAACAGCAGGGGCCCATGTACCTGGAAAGCCATGAAGGGGATTTAGAAAGACATGTGACAATAATTTTATGTGTTGACTTGGGATCCAGGAATTTCCTGGAATCTTCCTGCCATCCATGCCCTCCAGGGCATAGATTGGGACACCTTCTCCCTGATCTAAGAACTTTGCCCTTCCTACCAGGGGCATGCTGTCTGTAGACGCCAACACTGTCATCCAACCTTTACTCCATGTACAACAGTGAAGCAAACTGACTCAAGCTTTTACCTTAGTAAAGTCATAAGTTGTTGGCTCAACAGTGGATTTTCTTTGCAATTATTTTAGGTTAAACCAGTCAAGTGTGTTAGAAATCTGATATACTAAACTGCTTTTGGAAACAAATCCCATCACCGACTCTCTTGCGTTGCCAACTTCGCTAATATACAGAGTCTCACATCGAGTAAGCATTGATCTACTAAATGCATTATGGGATGCAAGAGGAATAGATAGTTATGAGAAAAAATAGGAAAATATATCTCTAATGATTAGAGGATGTCTCAAGATGAAAACACTATTCTTCTGTCAACATAAAATAAAACACTCTCACATCATACAATAAATCAGAGAATATGTGCTCCCTTGTCTACTGTTCTGGTCTCCCAAGCCCAGGCAGAGTCATTTGGTACCCCGTGTGCCAGTGAATTCACAACCTCCAAAATTTTTAAAAAGAAATTTAAATAGATCAACAGGAAGGGTGTCCAGAATAGTGAATATTCATATCCAAGTTTGTTATGTGTTTTTCCTTTTAACTTCTTAACTCTTACAGTATCCTATCAGTTAAACCACAGAGAGATTTTTTAATCTCTCATCCACATAAAATAACAGACCGCAGGCCTTAAAATTAAAAATAACAAAAACACTCAAGTAACTCTTGATGTTGTTATATACAAAATAAATATTTGAGTGTTTTCTTGCCAACATTTTTAACATATTTGCGGAAACATGGACAGAAAACTATAATCTGTGAAGAAGACAAATAAGATGGAGCCAGGGGAGTTTTAATTGAGAGTCTCTTGCTAAATTACTCCCTACGTGACGTTTTCCCTGTAAATAGGACCAAGTCATTTTAAAGGGTAAAACAGTCCTGTAACGTGGTCATACTCTTTGGTACTTTCTACAACTGGCCACAAATAAAAAGGGGAAATTCCTTGGGTAAGATTTACCTCAATGCACACAAATTCATCTCTGGTAAACAAGTAAACTTTTGTCCTTTGCAGACAAGGAATTCTTAGCTTCCCTCATGGCCTCATGGGTAACTTGCATCCTAGCATAAATGCAAAGCAGCTGTCCCATAAGCTTCCTCTAAGGCCTGGAGCATCTGTGGATAACTTGAGAAAGAGGACATATCTATTACAATGTCCCTAAGTGACCAACAATTTCAGAAGCAGAACCTTCTGGATGCCATGATGAGCCACTCACAGGGGCAGAACCAATTTCAACCTTTTTTTTCCCACTACAAATTTTAACCTTAGGCATATGGAATAATTCCTCTGAGAGGAATACTCTTTCTGGTTTTTATATTTTCCTCATGGACAATTCTGTAACATTTACAGTTTTCAGAATGGGTCACTGTCATGCATCAGAAAAAGATCCATGGAACCCAGTAAACCAGCATAGAGCCTTGCACTATAAGTGCTCAATAAATATCAGCAGGATGAATGAGTGTCTGGTGGGGTTTTCTTATTGAGAGTCACGGCTTGGACAAACTAGAGTTACTAGCCATATAGTTTATGGATTTGTTTATTCACTATGTTTATATATTTTAAAGTGTGGTAATTAAGACATTTAAAATTAATCAATAATATAAAACAGTCCACCCAGGCTGTAATTAGGAATAGAAAAATGGCCAACTCATTTACTAATTTTCTTTGATGATAAAAACGTTGAATTTTGCTAATTAAGCATATTCTCTACAGACTCAATAATAAATGAATGGGTCAGATCTCTCAAGGAGTCAATAATATTCTAGTAATAAACAGTATTCAGGGAGAAATATTAACTTTTAGAGACCAACCAGGTAATACTTTTAACTACTGTTAATATGATGTTTGTGGTGGTGAATACTCTTCCAGACAGAAAAGAAAGACAATGTGTGTCTCAAAAGTACTCTAGTGACTTTAAAGTAATACCAGTACCCAAGTATTAGGATGAGAAGCAAAGAATGATGAATGTGTTGGGATGGATAGAGTCCAT
>NW_007144217.1:0-758 GCF_000164805.1 Carlito syrichta
CCAGCAGGTTAGCTATCAGTCAACATGTCGGCTGAAAAGTTAGCTGACTTAACTAGGTAGTTAGGTACATAAGTCAGCTGGCAAACCAGCGGGCTATGTAGGTAGGTAGCTAGTTAAGTCATCTGGCTAGGCATCAGGTGTCTAGTTATGTCAGCTAGTTAAGTCAGCTGGTAATCAAACTGTCTAGCTAGATAGCTAGCTAGTTAAGTCTGCTGGCTAGTCAGCTGGCTACTTCATTAAGTCATCTAGTTAAGTCGACTGACTAGCCTGCTGGCTAGCTAGGTGGCTAGGCAAATAATTCATCTGGCTAGCCAGCTGGCTAGCTAGTTAATTCAGCTAGATAAGTCAGCTGGCTAGACAGCTTGCTACCTAAGTAGCTAGCTAGTTATCTCAGCTGGCTAGCCAGCCTGCTATATACTTAAGTGACCAAGTTAAGTCAGCTGACTAACCAGCTGTCTAGGTAGGTAGCTTGCCAGTTATGTCAGCTTGCTAACAGCTGGCTAGTAAGATAAGTCACCTAGTTAATTCAGCTGGATATGCAGCTGGCTAAGTAGCAAGCTAGCTAACTTGACTGTCTAGAAAGCAAGCCAGCTAGATAAGGCAGACAGTTAAGTTAGCTGGCTAGCCAGCTGCCTATCTAGCTAGTGACCTAGTCAAGTCAGTTGGCTAGCCAGCTGGCTAACTAATTAAGTCAACTAGTTAAGTCAATGGTTATTCAGGTTTCTAGAGAGGTAAAGAGCTAGTTAAGTCAGCTGGTG
>NW_007144218.1:0-713 GCF_000164805.1 Carlito syrichta
GTCAGCTGGTAATCAAGCTGTCTAGCTAGATAGCTAGCTAGTTAAGTCTGCTGGCTAGTCAGCTGGCTACTTCGTTAAGTCATCTAGTTAAGTCGACTGACTAGCCTGCTGGCTAGCTAGGTGGCTAGGCAAATAATTCATCTGGCTAGCCAGCTGGCTAGCTAGTTAATTCAGCTAGATAAGTCAGCTGGCTAGACAGCTTGTTACCTAAGTAGCTAGCTAGTTATCTCAGCTGGCTAGCCAGCCTGCTATATACTTAAGTGACCAAGTTAAGTCAGCTGACTAACCAGCTGTCTAGGTAGGTAGCTTGCCAGTTATGTCAGCTTGCTAACAGCTGGCTAGTAAGATAAGTCACCTAGTTAATTCAGCTGGATATGCAGCTGGCTAAGTAGCAAGCTAGCTAACTTGACTGTCTAGAAAGCAAGCCAGCTAGATAAGGCAGACAGTTAAGTTAGCTGGCTAGCCAGCTGCCTATCTAGCTAGTGACCTAGTCAAGTCAGTTGGCTAGCCAGCTGGCTAACTAATTAAGTCAACTAGTTAAGTCAATGGTTATTCAGGTTTCTAGAGAGGTAAAGAGCTAGTTAAGTCAGCCTGGTAGACAGCTGTATAACTAGTTAAGCCAGCTAGTTTAGTCACCTGTCTGGATAGCTGCCTATCTCGTTAATCAACTAGTTAAGTCAGCTGGGTAACCAGCTGACTTTGCTAGTTAAGTC
>NW_007144219.1:0-875 GCF_000164805.1 Carlito syrichta
CTCAAGCTGACGTAATTATGTTACTTAACTAGCTTACCAGCTGGCAGGCCAGCTGCCTTAACTAGTTAGCAACCCTGTTTGGCAGCTGGCTAGCCAGCTTTCTTAACTAACTGACTTAACTAGGTAGCCAACTGACTTAACTAGCTGACTTAACTAGCTAGCTACCTAGATAGACAGCTGACTGAACTAGCTGACTTAACTAGCTAGCTACCTAGCTAACCAGCTGACATAAATAGTTAGCTAGCTAGATACCTAGCTAGTCAGCTGACTTATATAGTTATCTAACTAGCTACTTACCTAGATAACAAGCTGACTTAAATAGTTAGCTGCATAGCTAGCTAGATGACTTAACCTGCTATCTAACTATTTAGCTTACTCATTATCTAACATGCTAGCTAGCTAAAGTAATCATCTGACTTAACTCATTAGCTAATGAGCTAACTAGCTGACTCTACCAGCTGACTTAACTCATTAGCTAACTAGCTAGCTAGATGACTCATCCAGCTGACTTAACTCATTCCATAACTAGCTAGCTAGCCTACTCAACCAGCTGACTCAACCCGTTTGCTAACTAGCTAGCTAGCTGCATTAACCAGCTGACTTAACCCATTAGTTAACTAGCTAACTACCTGACTCAACCAGCTGACTTAACTCTATGTCTAATTAGCTTGCTGGCAGTCTTAACCAGCTGACTTAATTAGAAAGCTGACTTAACTAACTGACTTAGCTAGTTGATTTAACTACTTAGCTAGCTGACTTAACTGGCTGACTAAACTAGTTATCTAACTGACTTTACCTGAATTAAATAGTTAGCAAACTATTTAACTAGCTGATAGCTAGCTGACTTAACTAATTAGCTAACTAGTTAAGCAGCA
>NW_007144220.1:0-6790 GCF_000164805.1 Carlito syrichta
CTCGACCTGCTGGACTTCAGCGATCCTGCCACCTCAGCCTTCCCAGTAGCCAGATTTACAGGCATGCGCTACCACGCCTGGCTGATTTTTTGATTTATTGTAGAGATGAAGTCTCACCAAGTTGCCAAGGTGGGTCTCAAACCCGCAGGCTCAGGCAATCCACTCATTTCAGCCTCCCAAAGGCTCGGGTTTATAAGCTGAGCCACTGAGCCCGGTGGTAAGATATTATTTTAAGTAACTTAAAGAATAAAAAAGTGATTGAAAAATAGTTCCTGTCTTTATAAAGATAATAAATATGAGAACTGAGAGGGTAGGGGCACACATTATTAAAAAATAAATAGAATTGTGTATAAAAGGACAAAGTAAATAAGGTTTGATTTCAAATAGGGGGCAGAAATCAGTAAAAACTCTGTAAAAGAGAAGATTTTCCAAATACAACATCGGTAGAAAAACATTCCAGTCAAAGGGAGCTGAGGCAGTAGTCAATGGCAAATGCGTTAAAATTCCAGATTAAAACTTCATGTGGTACAAATAGGTCATAAACTAATAGAACACTAAAATGGTTACAGATTCTGAAGTCACCTCAGCTAGACTCAATGCTTACTGACTCTGTGATCATAGTACATAATCAATATTATAATTATTGAAATATAAAACTAGTACCTACTTCAAAGTACTATTAAAAATCACGTAGCACAGTGCCTGCTCCAGATTGTGCACTCATTCATGCTAACTATTATTAATAACTATTATTAATGGTGGTTAAGATATATAGAGGACCTTGAATTTCAGACTATAGTTAATTTTATCAATGAGGGAAGTCAATGATAAGTTTGAGGGAAAGAATAATCATACCAGAGTAGGAAGGTTATGATTTCAGAGAAAGAGACTACAGGCATGGAAATTATGGGTTCGGCTATTGTAATGTATCATGTGAGAGGTAATAAGTGCCACACTAAAATAGAGACGATAGGACTAGAAAAGGAGGACATTCACCTGCAAGGAATCATAGGTAGAATATAAAGACTAGGTACTGATTATGGAGTGAGAGAAAGAAAGAATCAACTGTGATTACTAAAGTTTGAGCCTGAATAGTGTGGATAATGGTGATATAAGGATGAACAAGTAAGAAAGAAACAGAGAAAGCTGAGTATGTGTGGGAGGTGAGGGAGAAAAATCAGGGAAGACTTATCAATTGAGTTTTTACTGTGCTGGTTCTGAGGTACTTGCAGACACCAAGGAGAGTTCTCTAGCAGACATTTAGAAATATGAGTCAGGCACTTGGAAGAGAAGGCAGGGCTTAAGTTAGAGAATTTGATATCCAATTTGCATACAGATCTATGCCTTAACCTGAGTGTTCATATAACATATTTGAAAAGGAAAATATATAGAGAGAAGAAAAATGGGTGAAAACCGCTCCCTGGGGAAGCTACAGTTAGGAAAGATGAGAGGAAATTGAGAGGAAATAAGCATGACTCTGTAACAGAAGTCAAGAGAAAAGAAGCCTTCCAGAAGGATCATGAAGAATTCAAGAGCAAGAAAGACTGAGATGATCCTGGATAAACTTAATTTCATGGATTTTTTTTAAACCAGAAAGCTAAAAGCCATGTTAGAACAAACTCCTAAGTACCCGCCTCTCAGTAGAATGATGAGGCAAGAGTCATATGTCAAAGTGACATCAGGAATATGGTAGAACAGGAAGTCCCCAGTCTGCATCCACTCACCCAAAAATTAACCTAGTAACCATCCACATCCACATGCCTTTGTGGGGGCTTTAGGATCCAAGTAAGAAGTTGAAAAGCCCTGGTAAAACCCAAAACCAAGGAGATCCACTTTGAGAAGACAGGAACATGCCCCAGTGGCAGGTTCACAAAACATGGTCAGAGCTGCAGACCCAAAGCAGCACCATTACCCTATGGACATGGCTTCAGTCCTACCTGGTTTACAGTCCTACAATCCACCCTATCTACCACAGACTCTGGAGGAGGAACCACGCCTGTCCATAGCCCTGGCAACAAGTTCTTGGCCACAGCAGAAAATCCAGAGGCAGCCCTGTGTCTCAGTTCTAGTTCCACTCTGCCACAGCCTAGGGGGATCCCTGCCCACTCAGGGAACTGGATGGAGGTAAGAGACACACCCACTAAGTCCTTGGTGGCACTCCATCGGACCTCAGTTCCTATTGCAGATCCAGAAGTGTCTCTGTGACCTTAATCTAGCCCTCCGCTACCATGGTCCAGAGTCAACCCTTCCTGTAGACCTATGACTTGGCTTACAAAAAAATGCTAAGAGAATTCTTCAAGTTGAAACAAAATAACACTAATTAGAAAAGTGAAAATATATGCAAATATAAAACTCACTGGTAAAGATAAGTATATAGTCTAATTCAGAATACTCTAATACTGTAATGGTGGTATGTAAACAACTTTATTATAAAAGTTAAAAAAGAATAAAAAAACTATAGATGCAATAATCTGTTAATGGGTAAAAATATGAATATATATATTACATATATATATATTGCAACATCAATAACATAAAATCTATGGGAAGAGTAGAAGTATAGTTTTCGTATGTCATTGAATCTAAGTTTTTATCAACTTAAAATGGAGTGTTATAACTATAAGATAATTTATTTACACTTCATAGTAACCATAAGGAAAAATCTCTACTTGATACATAAAAGAATAAGGATGGACTCTAAGTGTACCATTACAAAGATAGATCAAATCAAATCACAAAGGCAGACAGAATACAGGAAGTAAGAAAAAAGAAACTATAAACCAATCAGAAAACAATCAATAAAATGGCAAGGGTCAGTACCTACCTATCAATAATTATGTTAAATGTAAATAAATTAAATTCTTCAACCAAAAGACATAGAATGGCTTAATAAATATGTAACAATATGCTGCCTATAAAAACTCACGTGAGCTTTAAAGACACATATAAGCAGTGAGGAAATGGAAAAAAACATATCCATGAAAATGGTAACCTGAAAAAGCAGGAATGACTTACAACACACGAAGCAGACTAACTAAAAAATTGTCACAAAACAAAAAGGAGGTCATTGTATAATGATTATATAATGACAAAAATGGTTTATTCAACAGAAAGATATAGCAATTGTTATTATATATGTATCCATCATCAAATAATCTAAATATATAAAACATTGACAAACCTAAAAAAAGAAAATAAACACCAATACAATAATAGTATGAGACTTTAATACCCCACTCTGTATAATGGATAGATCATATAAACAGAATATCAATAAACAGCAGAACTAAACATCACTATAGACCAAATGAAGTTAACCAACATATACAGATCATTCTACCCCAAGGCAGAGTAACATATATTCATCTCAATTGCATACAGAACATTCTTCAAGATAAATCATAAGTTTAGTCACTTAATTAGTCTTAACAAATTCAGGAAGGTTGAACTCATTCCAAGTATCTTTTTGGAACACAATGGAATGAAAATGGAAAACAATCAACAGTAAGAAAATGAGAAAAATGAAAAAAATATGTGCAAACTAAGCAACACACACTCTAACATTCATTGGGTCAAATAGAAATAAAAAAGAACGCTTAAAATATTTGATAAGAACAAAAATAAAAATGCAACATAATAAACTTAATAAGATGCAGAAAAAGTAGTACCAAGATAGAGTTTTCTAACAATAAGCATCTACATTAAAAAAGAAGATATATAAGCAACTTAGCCTTATACAGTCAAGAAAATAGTAACAGAAGAACAAACTAAGACCAAAATTAGCAGAAAAAAATAAAGACTAGAGAATAAATACATAAAATAGAGAAAAACAGAAAAAAATCAACAAATCTAAAAATCTGGTTTTTAGAAAAAAATAAAATATATAAAATCTTAACTAAGTTGAGAATAAAAGAGAGAAGACTCAAAGAAAGATTAGAACTTAGAGACAATACAAAGAATGTCTCAAAAAAAGATCATAAGGAATTATTATGAGTAATTATACTTTAACAAATTGGATAATCTATATTAAATGAATAAATTCCTATCAACATACAACCTACCAAAACTAAATCAAGAAGAAAAACAGCCAGGCTCGGTGGACCAGCATGTAATCCCATGACTTTGGGAGGTTGAGGTGAGTGGATTGCCTGAGTCCATGGGTTCGAGACCCACCTGGACAGCGAGACCTCATCTCTACAATAAATCAAAAAATCAGCCGGGCGTGGTAGCGCATGCCTGTAATTCCGGCTACTTGGAAGGCTAAGGCGGAAGGATCTCTGGAGCCCAGCAGGTCGAGGCTGTGGTGGCTGGAAGTGGCCACTGCACTCCAGTATGGGTGACAAAGTGAGACTCTAGCTCAAAAAAACAAAAAGAAGAAGAAAAACAAAGCCTGAACAGATTAATAACAAAAAAGAACATTGAATCAAGGATTAGAAACCTTCGCAACAAATGAAAGATCAGAAGAGATGGCTTCAGAGTTTAATTCTACCAAACATTCAAAGAAGAATTAAAAGCAATCCTTCTTAAACCTCTCCAAGAAAATAGAATAAAAGAGAACATGCATGTCCAAGCTTATTATATGAAACTAGTATCACCTTGATATCAAAGACAGAAAAAGACACTAAAAGGAAGAAATGCTATAAGTTAATATCCCTGATAAACATAGATTTTAAAATCCTCAATAAAATACTAACAGATTAAAATTATACATTAAAAATATCATGCACCATGACCAAGTTGAGTTTATCCCTGGAATGCAAGTATGGCTCAACATATGTAAATCAATCAATGTGATGCACCACATTAACAAAAAGAAAAAAACCTATATTATCACATATGTCAGAGGATGTAGAAAAAGCATTGACAAAGTTTAACATCTATTCATGATTGAAACTCTCAAAAAAATAGGTATAGAAGGTACTTATTTCACCACACTGAAGGTCATATAATAAAACACACAGATAACACAATAATCAATGAATGGAGGAAAATAAAACTGTTTCTTCTAAAATCTGGCACAAGGCAATGATATCCACTCTCACCACTTCCATTCAGTAGAGGGCTGAAAACCCTAGCCAGAGGAACTAGACAAGAAAAATAAATAAAAGGCATCTAAATCAGAAAGAGGCAAAATTCTCTCTTATTCATTGATGAATGAAATTAAAGACATGGATATGAAAATATATCCCATGTTCAAGGATTGCAAGAATTAATATTGTTAAAATGTCATACTATCCCATTGGTCTACTAATTTAATACAATCCCTATCAGAATCCCAATGACAGTCTTTAAAAAAATTCAAAAAAAGTCATAAAACTCATATGGAACTGCAAAAGACTCTGAATAGCCAAAAAAGACTCTGAATAACCAAATAAATCTTAAATGGCAACAACAAAAAAGACAAAATTAGAGGAACTACACTTTCAGATTTCAAAATATATTATAAAACTACAATAATTGAAACCACATGATACTGGCATAAAAAAATTGCACAGATAAATGGGAACACAATAAAGAGCCAACAAATACATCCAATAAGCACAGACAACTGATTTTTAGCAAAGATGCCAAAAATACAAAATGTTGAAGGACAGTTCCTTCAGTAAACATAAGACATGAAACAATAAAACTGCTAGAAAAAAAAAAAGGAAAAAAATCTTCCTGATATTGGTCTGGGTGATAATTTGTTTTTAGATATGACCCCTAAAGCACAGGCAACAAAAGTAAAAATAAAGTGGGATTGCACCAAACTAAAACTTTTCCAAATAGCAAAGGGGACAATCAAAAGACTATAAAGGCAACCTACAAAATGGAAAAAAAAATTGAAAGTCATACATCTGATAAGTGTTTAATACCTGAAATACAGAAGAAATTCAAACAGCAAAAAAGGAAAAAGAAAAAAAATTAAATAGGCTAAGAACCTGAATGAATATGTCTCAGCAATAAAAAGCATACAAATGACTAACATGTGTATGAAAAATGCTCAACATCAGTAATTATCAGGAAAAGACAAATTAAAACCACACTAAGATATTACCTTAAATATATTAGAATGGTTATTATAAAAAAAATTAAATATTTGCAAAAGTGTGGAGAAAATAGAACTATTTTTTTAATAATCAATATTTTTTATTATCATATTTTGGGGTACAGTTAAGGGTTAGGTATACAAATATGCTTCGTTCAGGCACCCTTGTTGATAAGATGTGTCTCCCCGTCCCCAGACAGATATTTACTACTGTTAATCCCATCTCCCTCTCCCCCCCATAGTTTCCCACCACTCTGTCAGTAATTTTCTTATAGTATTACATTGGATGTTCAAGGTCCACTATATGAGTGAGAACATGTGATTCTCAGATCTTTGTTTCCATGAGAGGTCACTCAGTATTATAGACTCTAGACTATAGTTCCATCCAGGTTGCTGCGAAATTCATGATTTTGTTCTTTTTTATGACTGTGTAATATTCCATTGTGTATATATACAACATTTTTAAAATACAGTACTCTTCTGACGGACAGCATGGTTGCTTCCAGGTTCTTACTATTGTGAACAATGCTGCAATAAACATACGTGTGCAGGTATCTTTTTTATAGAGTGATTTGTGTTCTTCAGGGTATATTCCCAGTAGGCAGATTGCAGGGTCATATGGGAGGTTGATATTTAGAGCTTTTAGGAATCGTCTTACTGTTTTTCACAAAGATTGCACTAGTTTGCACTCCCAAGTGGGAAAATATCCCATGCTCATGACTTGAAGAATCAACATTGTGAAGATGTCCATCCTACCTAAGG
>NW_007144221.1:0-710 GCF_000164805.1 Carlito syrichta
TTGAATTCTCACTCTGTCGTCCAGACTGGAGTGCAGTGGCCACTCCTGGCCACCGCAGCTCGACCCTCTGGACTCCGGCCATCCTTCTCCTCAGCCTTCCGAGTAGCTGGAATTACAGGTGCGCGCTACCACACCAGGCTGATTTTTGATTTATTGTAGAGATGAGGTCTCGCCAAGTTGCCCAGGTGGGTCCCCACCCGCGGGCTCAGGCAATCTACTCACCTCTGCCTTCCAAAGCACGGGATTACAGGCTGAGCCACCAAGCTGGGCCCAAGAATTCTTCTTAATCAGATGCTGCCTTTAGGCTGAAAAAGGAAACAGCATATAAACCAGCCCCCGAGCTTGCTGCTGCCATTTGTTTAACGAAGTTTTAGAGAAGCAGAAATTTCACTCGTCAGTGATTTATTGCCCAGGGGAATTCAAGGAAATTCCCTCATGTGAGCTCTTCATTTTCTTGTTCTAAACATCCCAAATCATCTCAGCAGGAGAGGATGTGCGTTCCTGACCTTGGTCGCTTTCTCTGGTTTGCGTTTTCATCTGCTGAATAGGTCAGAGCACATGGCTATTCTGGCCCACAGCTCCAGCAACACCATGGGATTCCCTTTCCTCAGTGCTGCCCTCTGCTTTTTCTTCCTTCAACCCCCACATCTGGGATTTACATAACCACTCAAGAAACTTAAATTGTGCTTGTGTCTACACTGAAGAGCCAG
>NW_007144222.1:0-1306 GCF_000164805.1 Carlito syrichta
TGGATTAGAATTCCAAGGTACAATATAGGAGTCTTTCTATTGCTATCCAAACAAATGGAATTCTATGTTAATCAGGAAATATCTAAGGTATTGCTGAGAATTCAGCAGGAATTTGCCTAATGGGAGTCCTCATATACGGGACATTACATGTTCTCTTACTACGGAAGAATAAGGAATGTGGGTTTCACGAGTCCTGAAATCCCAAAAAGCTACAGGGAGTCTTACTAAGGGAGAAAAATGTATGAGGGATTTGAAGCACGAATCTGGGGAATGGGAGTCCTTATATAAAGGAAACTTCATAACCTCTTGTTAAGGATGAACAAGGAATCTGGGTTACACATGCCTCGATGCTAAAAATCTACAAGGCGTCTTTCTATGGGCTAAATAAGAATCAAGATTTTGAAGCAGGAATGTCGGTAATGAGAGTCATCATATACTAGAAACCTCACAGCCTCTACCTAAGAAAGGATAAGGAATCTGGTTTTCATGAGTCCTCTATGCCAAAAATCTACTGGACATCTTGATAAGGGCTAAACAAGAATCAGGATTTACAAGCAAGAATCTGGGGAATGGGAGTCCTCATATACAGGAAACTACACGGGCTCTTGCTAAGGAAGAATAACGAACCTGTATTACACCAGTCCTCAATTCCAAAATGTTCAGGGTGTCTTGATAAGGCTACAAGATGCTAACGTTGACGTTCCCATATTTTTGAGAGCTGTTTCCTATGTGCATATTAGGAATCACTCATTCCAGAAGTCGTACAACGTTCTGGTCCTCTCGATTGTTTAAACGAAAATATGGCACTACAAGTCCTTTAGATTCTGGATCCTCTAACGCCAAATTTCAAAACACAAGTAATCATGTCGTGTTTTTTGAATATAAGTACTGAGTTCAGGGTTACATTGTATTTGAAAAATTCTGGTAATGCAGCTATTAAGAATTAGGACCTTGGGGTTAGATGTTGCACCATGTTTAGAAGGTTTTTTTGGTAGGGCACCAGGGTCTTCGTTTACAAGACCATAGGAGCATTCGGGAGTCCTTCTATTGGGAACCACGTGTCTGGATTTCTAGGGAACGGGGAAATATCTGGTCATTTTTCTGAGAACGAAACAGGAATCCGGGACACTATGTCCCCAGAAAGCATCTACTCATGTTACCAATGTGAAACAAGGAAAATCAGTTTGCATTTGACCAGCAAACTTCTTCGCAGTTGTTAATTTTTCCCTGGCTTAATGTAGTTCTCATACCTAGAAGCCTACAGGAATATTCTAAATGCTAATAAGGAATATGGTGTCACAGGCCC
>NW_007144223.1:0-671 GCF_000164805.1 Carlito syrichta
CCTACATTTGTCAGAGCTACTAGCTCCGTAGATACCCTTAATCTGTCATTACACATACCCAGGAACATTCTATTCTCTTGATAGTTGAATTGAGGATCTGGCTCAAATATCCTTTTGTGTCTTATGAATATCTAGGACCATAATAAGGTACCCCAGGAATCAAATGGCATATTGGTACAAAATGCCTCAATTCTGGTTACCTCACACTACACAAATTTCTTGTGGTTGGCCTGGTGGTATTGGGACATTGGATTTAGAATATTTCATATTTTGTGGAGGTCTTGTTAAGGGGAACCAGGAATCTTAGATTCCAGTCCCCAATAAGCTTAAGGGAGTCTTTCTCTTGATATCCAAACAAATGGAATTCTAGGTCACCAGGAAATATCTCAGTCCATTGCTGACAATGAAGCAGGAATCTGTGAAATGGGAGTCCTCATATACAGGAAACTACACAGCCTCTTGCTAAGGAAGAATATTAAATTTTGTTTGCATGAGACCTCAACCCAAAAATCCACAGGGCGTCTTACTAAGAGGTAACCATGAATCATGTTATTAATGTAGGAATATGGGTAGTGGGAGTCCTCAATACAGGAAACTGGACTGCCTATTGCTAAGAAAGAATAAAGAATCTGGGTTACACTTGTCATCAATCTCTAAAAATCTCCAGGGCC
>NW_007144224.1:0-1058 GCF_000164805.1 Carlito syrichta
CGGAGTCTTTCTCTTGATATCCAAACAAATGGAATTCTAGGTCACCAGGAAATATCTCAGTCTATTGCTGAGAATGAAGTAGGAATCTGTGAAATGGGAGTCCTCATATACAGGAAACTACACAGCCTCTTGCTAAGGAAGAAAATGAAATTTTGTTTGCATGAGACCTCAACCCAAAAATCCACAGGGCGTCTTACTAAGAGGTAACCATGAATCATGTTATTAATGTAGGAATATGGGTAGTGGGAGTCCTCAAATACAGGAAACTGGACTGCCTATTGCTAAGAAAGAATAAAGAATCTGGGTTACACGTGTCATCAATCTCTAAAAATTATCAGGGCCTGTTTCTAAGGGCTAAACACGAATAAGGGTTTTTGAAACATGAATCTGTGGAAATGGGGTCTTCATATACAGGCAATTACACGGCCTTTTGCTAAGAAAGAATAAGGAATCTGGGTTACATGTGTTCTCTATCTCAAAACAACTACAGGGCCTCTTGTTAAGGGCCAAATATGATTAAGTTATTCGAAGCAGGAATGTGGGTAATACTCCTCATAACAGGAAATTTTGAGTTCTCTTGCTAAGGAAAAATAAGCAATCTGTTTTACACGGTTCCTCAATCACAAAATCTACTTGATGTCTTGTTAAGGGCTAAACAAGAAACACGGTTTCAAAACAGGAATCTAGGGAAAGGGAGTCCTCAAATACAGGACACTACACAGCCTCCAGTGAAGGAAGAATAAGGAATCTGTGTTAAACGAGTCTTCAATCCGAAAAAATTCTCAGGACGTCTTGCTACTGGACAAACAAGAATCAGGGCTTTGAGCTCCCCCCATGTTTTGGAGCTATTTAGCATGTGGATATTAGGAATCATTCAGTTCACGGCTCCGGCAACATTCTGGTCCTCTTGATAGTTCTAAACGGGTATCTGGTACTACAAGCCCCTTAGGTCCCTCGGGACAACTAAGGCCAAATTCCAGCATACAAATGATCATCTAGTCATATTTGGATGTAGCTCTTGGTCTCAAGATGAACCTTGTAATTCTTAAACTTCATTG
>NW_007144225.1:0-826 GCF_000164805.1 Carlito syrichta
TTTCAGAGCTGTTTCCTATGTGCATATTAGGAATCAGTCATTTCAGAATTCCCACATCATTATGGTCCTCTCGATAGTTTAAAAGAATATATGGCAGTACAAGTCCATTTAGGTTATGGATCCTCTAACGTCAAATTCAGGACACAAGTAATCATCTCGGGTTTTGTGAATGTAAGCCCTGAGTTCAGGATTACCTCGTACTCCAGAAACTTCTGGAAGTTCAGCTACCTGGAATTAGGACCTTGGGTTTAGATGTTGCACCATGTTTAGAAGGTATTTTTGGGAGGGCCCAGGGTCTTGGTTTCCAAGTTCAAAGGAACATTCTGGAGTCTTTCTATTTGGAGCCACGTGTCTGGACTACTAGGGTACAGGGAAACATCTGGTCATTCTTCTGAGAACGAAACAGGAATCTCGGACACTATGTCCCCAGAAAGCTTCTACTCCTGTTACCAATGTGGAATAAGGAAAATCAGTTTGCATGTGACCAGCAAACTTCTGGGTAGTTGTTAATTTTTCCCTGGCTTAACGTAGTTCTCATACCTAGGCGCCTACAGAAAATTTCTAAATGCTACTCAGGAATTTGGAGTCCCAGTCCCCACACTTTTCAGAAGTAATTCCTGTATACGTACCACAAATCTGTCATTACTGATTCCCAGGAACCTGCTGCTCCTCTTCTTAGTTGTAACAGAGAATCTGGCCATCTGCTGGGCTTTTATGCAGGAGGATGTAAGGCCGGATTCCACAACCCCAGGAATCATCTCGCCATTTTTCATTTAATTTCTGACTTCAGGTTTACCTCTTAATCCAGAAACTACTGCTGGAATGT
>NW_007144226.1:0-632 GCF_000164805.1 Carlito syrichta
CTTTTCAGAAGTTATTCCTGTATATGTACCACAAATCTGTCATTACTGATTCCCAGGAACCTGCTGCTCCTCTTCTTAATTGTAACAGAGAATCTGGCCATCTGCTGGGCTTTTATGCAGGAGGATGTAAGGCCGGATTCCACAACCCCAGGAATCATCTCGCCATTTTTCATTTAATTTCTGACTTCAGGTTTACCTCCTAATCCAGAAACTACTGCTGGAATTTCAGATTGATATTCGTAATTTGGGATTAGTTGTTCCCAAATATTTAGGACGTTTTCTTCAAGGGTTCCAGCAATCTTGGATTCCGTGGCCCTTCTGAGCATTTTAGCTTATGAGTATTGGTATATAAGTGTTTGTACTTCCACGTCACCAGGTAATTTCCGGGAGTCTTACTGAGAACAAAAAGTATCTGGGTTATTGTGGTCGCCAATCCAACAGTTCTACAAGGACATATTATAAGGGCTAATCTGTAATCTGGGATTCTATTTCCACACATTCTTTAGGGCTACAGGCCTCTTAGATGTGACAATCTTGTCATTATAGATTCTCAGCAATCTTCTGGTCTTCTTGATAGTGGTAACTGAGAATGTGGACCTACAAGTCCGTTGGGTTCCTCGAGACAACGAAGG
>NW_007144227.1:0-6460 GCF_000164805.1 Carlito syrichta
AACATTTGTGTATTTGCTAAATTATCCGTGGCTTAAGACAGTGCTCATACATGGGAATCTACAGGGACTTTGGCAAATGCTAATCTGGAACCTGGGTGTCCTGGTTCTCATATTATTCAGAGCAAAGTCCTATATGCGTACCACAAATTGGGCATTGCCGATCCCCAAGAAGCAGTTGTGCCTCTTGATAGTTTTAGCTGAGAATCTGGTCTAGTGGCCATTTACTTCACAGGGTCCTGTAAGGCCAGATTACACAATCCACGCAATCATCTGTCATTTGTTAATGTGATCACTGGTTTCGGGGTTACCTCGTAGTCCAGAAATGAATGCTGGACATTCGTTTTCTCATTGAGAATATGGGATTAGGGGTTCCCACATATTTAGGATGTATTCTTAAGGGGGGAACTAGCAATCTTCGATTCCAGGTCCCTGGGAAACTTCTTAGCGGATGTGTACTGATATGTAAGCGTTTGTACTTGCACGTCACCAGAAAAAGGCCGGGCGTCTTCCTGATAATAAAAAAGGAATGTGGGTTACTTAAGGCCCCAATCTATTCATACAGGGCTCCGTTATAATGGCTTATCTGTAATCTGGGCGTCTTGTTCTCCAAATTTTTCAGAGCAAATTGCCACTTGCAAAGGACAAGTGTCAATATAGTTTCCCAGCAACTTTCTAGTCCTCTTGATTCTTGTAACCAAGAACTAGTCCGTGAAATTCAGTTGGGTTTGTCGGCACAACTAAAGTCAGATTACAGGACTAAACCATCATCTCGCCATATTTGTGGGTAACTCTTGTCTTAAGATGTACCCTGTAATTCTAAAACTTCCGGTTGTGCATCTATTTGATATGGCCTTGGGGTTTTGAGGTTGCTAAGCATGTAGTACATATTTTTAAAGGTAACAAGGAATCACGGATTCCACATCCCTGGGAAACAGGTGGGCATCTGTCTATGTGCATACAAAATTTCGGAATCCAGATCGCCAGGGAAAATCAGGGCATCTTGTGGAGAATTAGAAGAGAATGCGTGTTCAGTGGTACTCAATCGTCAAAATCTATATGGCCTCTTGATATGGTTTAATGAGGAATCTGGGCTTGTAGGTCCTCCTGTTTTTCAGAGCTACTTGTTGCGTGGATACCTAAACTCTCTTATTACAGATTCAAGAAGATTCCGGTCTTTTTGATAGTTGTAATGGAGGATCTGGAGCTACAATTTCGTTTGTTTCTTATGAAAATCTTCGGCCATATTTTAGTTCCACAGGAATCAACTGGCATTTTGCGACAAAATCCCTCGCTTCAGGTTACCTCAGAATACCGAAAATTCCTGTGGTCAGGCTGGTGGGAATTGGGATATTGGGTTTAGAATATTCCCCATTT
This sequence comes from Carlito syrichta, assembly GCF_000164805.1. Classification (NCBI taxonomy): domain Eukaryota; kingdom Metazoa; phylum Chordata; class Mammalia; order Primates; family Tarsiidae; genus Carlito; species Carlito syrichta. The sequence continues at coordinate 1,375 of NW_007144227.1, forward strand.
TTACAATGTCTTGTGAAGGGGAACCTGTTAATTTGGATTACACTTCTTAGGTACTACATGGGAGTCTTTTTATTGATATCCAAACAACAGAATTCTATGTTCATCAGGAAATATCTCAGGTATTGCTGAGAATTAAGCAGGAATTTGCGAAATGGGAGTCCTCATATATGGGAAACTACATGGCCTATTACTATGGAAGAATAAGGAATCTTGGTTATACGAGTCCTCAAATTCCAAAAACCTACAGGGAATCTTACTCAAGAAGAAAAATGTATCAGGAATTTGAAGCTCGAATCTGGGGAATGGGAGTCCTCTTATACAAGAAACTTCACAACCTATTGCTAAGGCTGAACAAGGAATCTGGGTTACACATGTCCTGAATCCTAAAAATTTACATGGCATCTTTCTAAGGGCTAAACAAAAATCAGGGTTTCGAAGAAGGAATCTTGGTAATGGGAGTCTTCATATACAGGAAACTCCACAGCATCTACCTAAGAAAGGATAAGGAATCTGGTTTTCACGAGTCCTCAATGCCAAAAATCTACTGGGTGTCTTGCTAAGGGCTAAAGAAGAATGAGGATTTCGAAGCAAGAATCTGGGGAATGGGAGTCCTCATATACAGGAAACTACTTGCTAAAGAAGAATAACGAATCTAGAAGACTCGGACTTCAATGTCCCCATAATTTTCAGAGCTGTTTCCTATGTGCATATTAGGAATCAGTCATTACAGAATTCCCACATCATTATGGTCCTCTCGATAGTTTAAAAGAATATATGGCAGTAAAAGTCCATTTAGGTTATGGATCCTCTAACGTCAAATTCCAGGACACAAGTAATCATCTCGGGTTTTGTGAATGTAAGCCCTGAGTTCAGGATTACTTCTTACTCCAAAAACTTCTGGTAGTTCAGCTACTCGGAATTAGGACCTTGGGTTTAGATGTTGCACCATGTTTAGAAGGTATTTTTGGGAGGGCCCAGGGTCTTGGTTTCCAAGTTCATAGGAACATTCTGGAGTCTTTCTATTTGGAGCCACGTGTCTGGACTACTAGAGTACAGGGAAACATCTGGTCATTCTTCTGAGAACGAAACAGGAATCTCGGACACTATGTCCCCAGAAAGTTTCTACTCCTGTTACCAATGTGGAATAAGGAAAATCAGTTTGCATGTGACCAGCAAACTTCTGGGTAGTTGTTAATTTTTCCCTGGCTTAACGTAGTTCTCATACCTAGGCGCCTACAGAAAATTTCTAAATGCTACTCAGGAATTTGGAGTCCCAGTCCCCACACTTTTCAGAAGTAATTCCTGTATACGTACCACAAATCTGTCATTACTGATTCCCAGGAACCTGCTGCTCCTCTTCTTAGTTGTAACAGAGAATCTGGCCATCTGCTGGGCTTTTATGCAGGAGGATGTAAGGCCGGATTCCACAACCCCAGGAATCATCTCGCCATTTTTCATTTAATTTCTGACTTCAGGTTTACCTCCTAATCCAGAAACTACTGCTGGAATTTTAGATTGATATTCGTAACTTGGGATTAGGTGTTCCCAAATATTTAGGACGTTTTCTTCAAGGGTTCGAGCAATCTTGGATTCCGTGGCCCTTCTGAGCATTTTAGCTTATGAGTATTGGTATATAAGAGTTTGTACTTCCACGTCGCCAGGTAATTTCCGGGAGTCTTACTGAGAACAAAAAGTATCTGGGTTATTGTGGTCGCCAATCCAACAGTTCTACAAGGACATATTATAAGGGCTAATCTGTAATCTGGGATTCTATTTCCACACATTCTTTAGGGCTACAGGCCTCTTAGATGTGACAATCTTGTCATTATAGATTCTCAGCAATCTTCTGGTCTTCTTGATAGTGGTAACTGAGAATGTGGACCTACAAGTCCGTTGGGTTCCTCGAGACAACGAAGGGCATGTTCCAGGACCCAAAGAATCTTATCACCATATTTGTATGTAACTATCGCCTTAAGATGTACCTTGTAATCCTAAAACTTCTGTTTTTCTTTCCATTCATATAGGGGCCTGATATTTGAGGTTGCCAAATATTTTTTACATACTTTTAAGGGTAACAAAGATTCATGGATTCAATGACCCTAGGTAATTTCTGGGCATCTGCATATTTGTATACAGAGTTTTTGGATCCACATCACGAGAGAAAATCAGGGCATCTTGCTGGGAACGAAAAGGAAATCCGGTTCTAGGAGTTCTCATTTGCCAGAATCTACAGGGACTGTTGATAAGGTTTAATCAGCAATCTGGTCCTCAGTATCCCTACATTTTTCAGAGCTACTAGCTCCATAGATACCCTTAATCTGTCCTTACACATCCCCAAGAACATTCTATTATCTTGATAGTTGTAATCGAGTTTCTGACCCAAATATACTTTTGTGTCTTGTGAACATCTAGGAAGACAATCGGGTACTCCAGGAATCAAATGGCATATTGGTAGAAATCCCTCGATTCAGGTTATCTCAAATTACAGAAATTTCTTGTGGACGGCCTGTTGGGAATTGGGACTATGGGTTAAGGACATTCCACATTTTGAAGAGGTCTTGTTAAGGGGAACCAGGAATCTTGGATTCCTGGTTCCCCAATAACCTTATGGGAGTCTTTCCCTTGATATTCAAACAACTGGAATTCTAGGTCAACAGGATATATCTCAGCGCCTTGGTGAGAATGAAGAAGGAATCTAGGTAATGGGATTTCTCATACACAGGAAACTACACGGCCTCTTGCTAAAGAAGAATAAGGAATATTGGTTACACAAGTCCTCAGTCTAAAAATCCACAGAGCGTCTTACTTAGAAGTAACCATGAATCAGGTTTTTAATGTAGGAATCTGGGTAGTGGGAGTCCTAAAATACAGGAAACTGGACTGCATATTTCTAAGAAAGAATAAAGAATCTGGGTTACACGTGTCCTCAATCCCTAAAAAACTCAGTGCAACTTGCTAAAGGCTAAACACGAATCAGGGTTTTTGAAGCATTAATCTGCAGAAATGGGGTCCTCATATACAGGACAATACACGGACTTTTGCTAAGAAAGAATAAGGAATCTGGGTTGCACCTGTTCTCTATCCCAAAAGAACTACAGGGCCTCTTGCTAAGGGCTAAACAAGAATAAGGGATTAGAAGTAGGAATGTGGGTAATACTCTTCATAACAGGAAACTTCGAGGCCTCTTGCTAAGGAAAAATAAGGAATCTGTTTTACACGGTTCCTCAATCAGATAATCTACATGGCGTATTGCTAAGGGCTAAACCAGAATCAGAGTTTTAAAACAGGAATCTGGGGAAAGGGAGTCCTCATATACAGGACACTACACGGCCTCCAGCGAAGGAAGAATAAGGAAATCTGTGTTACACGAGTCCTCAATCCGAAAAAATTATCAGGACGTCTTGCTACTGGAGAAACAAGATTCAGGGGTTCGAGCTCCCCTCATGTTTTGGAGCTATTTAGCATGTGGATATTCGGAATCAGTCAATTCAGGACTCCAGCAACATTCTGGTCCTCTTGATAGTTGTAAACGTGTATTTGGTACTACAAGTCCGTTAGGTTCCTCGGGACAACTAAGACCAGATTCCAGCACATAAAGCATAGTCTTGCCATATTTGGATGTAACTCTTGGTCTCAAGATGAACCTTGTTATTCTCAAACTTCCATTTGTCCTTTTATTTTGAGAGAGGCCGAGTGTTTCGCACTTGCCAAAGGTTTAGTAAGTATTTTTTTAATATTATTTTACTTTTTTCATTATGAAGTTGTGGGGTACAGTTAAGGGTTATGTATACAATTGTGTTTCATTCAGGCACCCTGTTGATATGGGGTGTTTCCCCGTTTCTAGACAGATATTTCCTACTGTTAATCCCATCTCCCTCCCCTCACCATAGTTTCCCAGTATGTTCAGTCATTTTCATATAGTATTGCATTGGATGTTTAAGGTCAATTATATGAGTGAGAACATGTGATACTCGGATCTTTGTTTCTGTGAGAGGTCACTCAGTATTATAGACTCTAGTTCCATCCAGGTTGCTGCAAAATTCATGATTTTGTTCTTTTTTGTGGCTGCGTAGTATTCCATCGTGTATATGTACCACATTTTTTAATCCAGTCCTCTTTTGACGGGCAGCATGGCTGTTTCCAGGTTCTTGGTATTGTGAACAGTGCTGCGATAAACATGCCTGTGCTGGTATCTTTTTTATAGAGTGATTTGTGTTCTTCAGGATATATTCCCAGTAGGGGGATTATGGGGTCATATGGGAGGTTGGTATTTAGAGCTTTAAGGAATCGCCACACTGCTTTCCACAGAAGTTGCACTAGTTTACACTCCCACCAACAGTGTAGAAGTGTTTCTTTTTCACCACACCCTCTCCAGCAGCTGTTATTTTTTGACTTGTTGATAATTGCCATTCTGACTGGGGTTAGGTGGTATCTCAGTGTGGTTTTGATTTGCATCTCCCTGATGATTAGTAAGGTTGAACATTTCTTCATGTGTTTGTTGGCTGCTCGGATGTCTTCCTTTGTGAAGTGTCTATTCATATTTTTTGCCCATTTTATAATGGGGTTGTTTGTTTTTTTCTTTTCACCAAGTTTGAGTTCCTTGTAGATCCAGGATATTAAGCGTTTGTCGGACCTGGAGTTGGCAAATACTTTTCCCAATCTGTATGCTGTCTCCCTGCTCCCTTGATAGTTTCCTTGGCTTTGCAGATGCTTGTCAGTTTAATAAAGTCCCACTTGTCTATTTTCTCTCTTATGAGCTGTGGGTTTTGGGTTTTGTTCAGGAATTGGATGCCAGTTCCGATTTCCATGAGGGTATTTCCTTCATTTTCTAAGGCTCTTATGGTTTGAGGTTTTACATTTAGGTCTCTGATCCATTTGGAGTTAATTTTTACCAATGGGATAGATAGGAGTCCTGTCTCAATCTTCTGCATGTGGTCAGCCACATTTCCCAGCACCATTTACTGAATAGGTTGTCCTCTCCCCCAGTGGTAGGTGGTGAAGGCTTTGTTGAAGACGAATTGATTGAGAAATTGAGGTTTTGCTTCTGGAATCTCAATTCTATTCCATTGATCTATATGCCTGTTCG
>NW_007144227.1:6815-13807 GCF_000164805.1 Carlito syrichta
TTCAGGTGTAAAATCATGTCATCTGCAAAGAGAGATAACTTGACTTCCTCTTTTCCTATTTGGATAGCCCTGATTGCCTTCTCTTCTGTGATTGCTCGAGCCAGGACTTCCAATACTATATTAAACAGGAGGGGTGAGAGTGGGCATCCTTGTCTTGTTCCAGTTTTCAGGGGAAATAGTTCTAAGTTTTGTCCATTTAGGAGTATGCTCACTGTGGGTTCCTCGTAGTTGGCTTTTAATATTTTGAGGTATGTTCCCCGTATGCCTAGATGTTCAAGGGTTTTTATCAAGAAGGGGTTCTGGATTTTATCAAAAGCCTTTTCTTCATCTAATGATATAATCATGTGGTTTTTGTTTTGACATCTGTTGATGTATTTAATAACATTTATGGTTTTATGAATGTTGAACCAGCCTTGCATCCCAGGAATGAAGCCTACTTGGTCATGATGGATGATTTTTGAGATGTATTGCTGAATCTGGTTTGCTCGGATCTTATTGAGAATTTTAGCATCTATGTTCATCAATGATATTGGCCTGTAGTTCTCTTTTTTAGCTGGATCTATACCTGGCTTGGATATCAATGTGATGTTAGCTTCGTAAAATAATCTGGGGAGCGTTTCATCTTTTTCAATCGCCTGGAATACCTTCAGTAGGATTGGTATCAGCTCCTCCTTAAATGTCTTGTAGAATTCTGCTGGAAAGCCATCTGGTCCAGGGCTTTTTTTGAAGGACGTTTTCTTATTATGCAGTCGATTTCCTTGATTGTTATTGGTTTATTTAGGGTCTCAATTTCTTCTTGTTCCAACTTAGGTAGGTTGTGTGATGTCAGAAAGTCCTCCATTTTCTTCTGGTTTTCAAGTTTGTTTCCATACAAGTGTACGTAGTAGTCTCTAATGATCTTTTGTATTTCTTCAGGGTCAGATGTGACTTCTTTTGTGTTTCTGATTGTGCTTATTTGTTTTTTTTTCTCGTTTTTTCTTGGTCAGTCTAGCTAGGGGACCATCGATCTTGTTTATTCTTTCGAAGAACCAGTTTTTTGTTTCATTGATTTTTTTCTATTATCTTTTTGTCTTCTATGTCCTGGATTTGGGCTTTTATTTTGGTGATCGGGATTCTTCTGCTGAAATTAGGGTTTTTGTGGTCTGGTTTTTCCAGCTTCTTTAGGTGGCTTGTTAGGTTGTTAATTTCTGTTCCTTCCATTTTCCTCATGTGTGTTTGTAGGGATATAAATTCCCCTCTTATTACAACTTTTAAGGCATCCCAGAGATTTTGGTAAGATGTTTCTTCATTTTCATTTGTTTCCAGGTATCTTTTGATCTCTGTTTTGATGTCATCATTGACTCAGGATTTGTTTAGCATCATGCTGTTTAGTGTCCATGTCTTTGTGGGTTTTGGGGGGACTTTGTTGTTGTCAATGTTTATTTTTATTCCACTGTGGTCCGAGAAGGTGCGTGGCAGAATTTCAGTCCTTTTAAATTTGCTTATACTTGATTTATGGTCAATTATGTGGTCGATCTTAGAATATGTTCCATGTGGTGATGAGTAGAATGTGTATTCTGTGGTCTTTGGATGGAGTGTTCTATAGGTATCAATTAAGTCCATTTGGTCCAGAGTCTCATTGAGGTTCCGGATCTCCTTGCTGATTTTTTGTCCTGATGATCTGTCTAGGGTTGTAACTGGTTTGTTAAAGTCCCCAGTTATTATGGTGTTAGAGTCAATGTCTTTCTTTAGTTTTCCTAGAAGTTGCTTTATGAATGTTGGTGCACCTATGTTGGGTGCATATATGTTTAGGATAGATAATTCTTGTTGATAGAGTGAACCTTTTACCATTATGTAGTGGCCCTCTGTATCTTTTTTAATTTTTGATAGCTTGAATGATATTTTGTCTGAAATTAGGATCGCAACTCCTCCTTTCTTTTGTGTTTCATTCACCTGAAAATTTGTTTCCCATCCTCTTACTTTGAGTCTGTGTATGTCCTTTCTAGTGAGATGGGTCTCTTGAAGGCAGTATATTGTGGCTTGGTGATATTTTATCCATTTTGTCATTCTATGTCTTTTCAGTGGTTCGTTTAGTCCATTCACATTCAGACTAATTATTGAAATGTGAGAGTTCATCCCTATCATGGAGTTCTTATTGAGTTGTTGTTCTTCCATTTGGTTTTTTCTTTTTTTGTCTTTCTTTTGATTTGGGGGTTGGTTCGTGTATATTTTATTCTTTTCCCTGTACTCTTGTGAAGAACGTTGTTCTTTTTTTCCTTTTCTTCTGTGTTTAGTACTTTCTTAAGTGTTTCATGTAGAGATGGTTTGGTGGCAGCATAAGTTCTTAGGGGTTGGATATCTGGGAAAAATTTTAATTCTCCCTCACAGATGAAGCTTAGCTTGGCCGGGTAGGTTATTCTTGGTTGAAATTGTTTATCTTTTAGGACTTTGAAGATAGGTCTCCAAGCACTCCTAGCCTGCAGGGTTTCTGCAGATAAATCTGCTGCTATTCTGATTGGTCTTACATGGTAGGTGATCTGGCCTTTTTCTCTTGCTGCCTTTAGGATTTTTTCTTTTGTGCCTACTTTATATAGGCGAATTATTATGCGTCTAGGAGTTGGTCTTCTCATTTGTTGTCTTGAAGGGGTTCTCTGAATCTCTTGTGTTTGAATTTTTGCATCACCAATTAGATAACGTCAGTTTTCTTGAATGATCTCATGGAAAGTTTGTTCCAATGTGATCTCTGTTTCTCTTTCTGCCTCAGGGAGTCCGATTATTCTTAGGTTAGGCCTCTTGAGGTTTGTCACTCATCTCTTGAAGGTTTTGTTCTGTCTTTTTGAACTTATTTTCTGTGTTTTTAAGAGTTTGGGTTATTTCTATATTTTGCTCCTCAAGCTCTGAGATTCTTTCTTCTGCTTTGGTAATTCTGCTTTCCATGCTTATCAATTTATTTATTTCATTCACAGTATTCTTTATTAGTTATCTCAGATATCAGCTCATTCAAGTTTCTTCTTGTTTCTCCTCAAATCTTTTTAAACTCTCCATTATTGTTTTGACATCTACATTTGCAGTTGAGACCCTTCATTCTGGGGGCTTTTCATGGTTTGAATTACAAAGTCAGTTTTCTCAGTTTCTGCTCTTCCAGGCGTCTGGGAGAGACCCATACTCTTCTATTCACTTTTCTTCATTTCTGTAGATTTTTCTCCCTCTCCCCCTTTCCCTCCCCCTTTTCAATTCTGTATTTGAGGGAAGGTGAGGTTGCTTTTATTTCTTTTCTGCAATGACTTGTTCTTCCTTATGAGGGTCTTCTGGCTTTGTTCACTTTTCCTTCGGCTTTACAGTCTGTCTATTCAGCAGTATGCAGTCTTGGTCCCGTGCTGGGATTTTGGCAGCTATGGTTCTGTGCCATCTGTAAATCCAGCTCCTTGGGAGGCTGGGGTGGGAGAATTTCTTGAGGCCAAGGGTTGAAGATGAGTCTGGGCAACACAGTGAGACTCACATTTCTGGGCAGTGCACTGGTCCACGCAGAGCTGCAGGTACACCTCCTCTTCCACAGGTGAAGTTATGACTGCGGGGTACCTGGGGGTAAGTGGGGGGGGAAAAACACCCTTTCCAGCGCTTACCTATCTTTTTATTTTGAAGGGGCCGAGGGTTTTACAGTTGCCAAATGTTTAGTAAGTATTTTTAAAGGTAACCAGGAATCATGGATTCCCCATCCTTTGGAAACTTGTGGGCATCTGTCTTTTTGTATACAGAGTTTTGGAATACACATGGAAAGGTAAAATCAAGGCATCTTGCAGAGAATGAAAAGGGAATCTGAGTTCTTGGAGTTCTCATTCGCTGAAGTATACAGGACCTCGTGATGAGGTTTAATCAGGAATCTTGGCTTGTATGTCCCCATATTATTACTGTGTCTTGTACAAGGGAACTTGGATACCAAATGCCCAGGAAAATTCTGGGGGCATTTCAATTGATATCCAAACAACTTGAATTCTAGATCACCATGAAATATCTCCGTGTCCTCGAGAGAATGAAGCAGGAATCTGGGTAATGGGAGTCCTCATATTCAGGAAATTTCATAACCCTTGCGAAGGATGAATAAAGAATCTGGGCTGCATGGGTCCTCAATACTGCAAATCTGCAGTGAGTCTTGCCAAGGACTAAACAAGATCAGGGCTTTGAGCACCCCTCATGTTTTACAGGTATTTGGCATGTGGATATTACGAATCAATCATTCCTGGACTCAAGCAACTCTCTGGTACTCTTGATAGTTGGGAACAAGAATCTGGCACTACAAATTCATTTAGATGCTCGGAACCTCTGCCTCCAGATCCAGGACACAAGTAATTCTCTCGGATTTTTTTATGTAGGCCCTGACCTCAATGTTACCTCATACTCGAGAAACTTCAGTGGCTCCGCTGTTCATTATTAGGACTTTGGGTTTAAGTGTTCAATTTCTTTAGGAGGTATTATTGGGAGGGAACCAGGAATTTTAGATTCCACATCCCCTGGCATATTCTTGTCATATTTCTATGGGTATACCAGAGTCTGGACTTCCAGGCCAAAAGAAAACATCTCGACGTTTTGCTTAGAGTGAAGTAGGAATCAGGGTCACTGTGTCCCTTGAAAGTTTCTACAGGCTTTACCTAAGAGGAACCAGAAAACTCAGTTTCCATGTATCTTGCAAACATCTGGGCATTTGCTAAATTATCCGTGGCTTAAGGCAGTGCTCATACCTAGGAATCGACAGAGACTTTAGCAAATGCTAATCTGGATTCTGGGTGTCCTTGTTCTCATATTATTCACTGCAAAGTCCTATATGCATACCACAAATTGGGCATTGCCGATCCCCAGGAAGCAGTTGCGCCTCTTCATAGTTTTAACTGAGAATCTGGCATACAGGTCCGCTTGTTTCACAGGGTCCTGTAAGGCCAGCTTCCACAATCCACGCAATCATCTGCCATTTGTTAATGTGTTCACTAGCTTCAGGTTTACCTCCTAGTCCAGAAATTACTACTGGACATTCGATTTTTGCATTGAGAATGTGGGATTAGGGGTTCCCACATATTTAGGATGTATTCTTAGGGGGAACCGGCAATCTTCGAATCCATGTCCCTGGGAAACTTCTTTGGCGTATTTGTATTTGTATGTAAGAGTTTGTACTTCCCCTCACCAGAAAACGCCTGGGCGTCTTCCTGATAATAAAAAAAGGAATGTGGGTTATGGGAGACCTCAATCCAATTCTAAAGCGCTCCGTTATAAGGGATTATATGGAATGTGGGCTTCTAGTTCTCCAAATTCTTCAGAGCACGTTGCCACTTGGAAAGGACAAGTGTCATTATAGATTCCCAACAACCTTCTGGTCCTCTTGATTGTTGTAACCGAGAACCAGTCCATGCAATTCAGTTGGGTTTCTCGGCACAACTAAAGTCAGATTACAGGACTAAGGCATCATCTCGCCATATTTGTGTATAACTCTTGTCTTAAGATGTACCCTGTAATCCTAAAACTTCCGTTTGTGTATCTACTTTATATGGCCTTGGGATTTTGAGGTTGCTAAGCATGTAGTACATATTTTTAAAGGTAACCAGGAATCACGGATTCCACGTCCCTGGGACAAAGCTGGGCATCTGTATATTTGCACACAAAATTTTGGAATCCAGATCGTTAGGGAAAATCAGGGCATCTTGCTGAGAACAAGAAGAGAATGGGGGTTCAGGGGTCCTCATTCGTCAAAATCTATATGGCCTCTTGATAAGGTTTAATGAGGAATCTGGGCTTATAGGTCCTTCCGTTTTTCAGAGCTACGTCCTCCGTGGATACCTAAAATCTCTTACTACAGATCCAAGAAGATTCCGGTCCTTTCGATAGTTGTAATCAAGGATCTGGACCTACAATTTCGTTTGCTTCTTATGAATATCTTCGACCATAATCCAGTTCCCTAGGAATCAACTGGCATTTTGCGACAAAATCCCTTGTTTCAGGTTACATCAAAATACCGAAATTTCCTGTGGTCAGGCTGGTGGGAATTGGGATATTGGGTTTAGAATATTCCACACTTTTACGATGACTTGTTTTGGGGAACCTGTTAATTTGGATTACACTTCTTAGGTATTATATGGGATTCTTTCTATTGATATCCAAACAACTGGAATTCTATGTTCATCAGGAAAAATATCTGGTATTGCTGAGATTTAAGCAGGCATTTCCGTAATGGGAGTCCTCACATACGGGAAACTACATGGCCTCTTACCATGGAAGAGTAAGGAATATGGGTTACACGAGTCCTCAAATCCCAAAAACCTACAGGGAGTCTTACTAAGGGAGACAAAAGTATCAGGGATTTGAAGCATGAATCGGGGGAATGAGAGTCCTCATATACAGGAAACTTCACAACCACTTGCTAAGGCTGAACAAGGAATCTCGGTTACACATGTCCTCGATCCTAAAAATCTACAGGGCGTCTTTCTAAGGGCTAAGCAAAAATCAGGGTTTCAAAGAAGGAATCTCGGTAATGGGAGTCTTTATATACAGGAAACTACACAGCCTCTACCTAAGAAAGGATAAGGAATCTGGTTTTCACAAGTCCTCAATACCAAAAGTCTACTGGGTGTCTTGGTAAGGGCTAAACAAGAATCAGGATATTGAAGCAAGAATCTGGGGAATGGGAGTCCTCATATACAGGAAACTACACGGGCTCTTGCTAAAGAAGAATATCGAATCTGGGTTATATGAGTCCTCTATTCCAAAAATGTTTAGGTAAGGCCTTCAAGACTTGAACTTCAACGTCCCCTTAATTTTCAGAACTGTTTCCTATGTGCATATTAGGAAACAGTCATTACAAAATTCCCACAACATTCTGGTCATCTCGATAGTTTAAAAGAAAATATGGCACTACAAGTCCATTTAAATTATGGATCCTCGAACGCCAAATTCAAGGACTCAAGTATCATCTCGTGTGATATGAATGCAAGCCCTGAGTTCAAGATTACCTCATACACCAGACACTTCTG
>NW_007144228.1:0-947 GCF_000164805.1 Carlito syrichta
GGAATCTCAATTCTATTCCATGATCTATATGCCTGTCCTATACCAATACCAAGCTGTTCTGATGATTGTAGCTTTATAGTAAAGTTTGAAGTCTGGTAATGTGATACCACCTGCTTATTTTGTTTGTTGAGGATTCTTTCTGGTTATTCTTGGACGTTTATGTTTTCCATATTAATGCCTGCATTGCTTTTTCTAGGTCTGAGAAGAATGTTGCTGGTAATTTCATGGGTATTGCATTGAATTTGTAGATTGCCTTTGGTAAGATGGACATCTTCACAATGTTGATTCTTCCAATCCATGAGCATGGGATATTTTTCCACTTGTTTGTGTCAACTTTGATTTCTTAGAGCAGTGTTTTGTAGTTTTCCTTGTAAAGGTAATTCAAATCTCTGGTTAGGAAGATGCCAAGGTATTTCATTTTTTTTGTGTGGCTATTGTGAATGGAATAGTGTTTTTTATTTGGGTTTCTGTTTGTTTATTATTAGTGTAGAGAAATACGATTGTCTTTTGTACATTTATTTTGTATCCTGAGACTTTGCCAAAGGCCTTTATCAGTGTAAGGAGGCTTTTGACAGATTCTCTTGGGTTTTCAAGGTGTACAATCATGTCATCTGCAAAGAGAGATAACTTGACTTCCTCTTTTCCTATTTGGATACCCCTGATTGCCTTCTCTTCTGTGATTGCTCGAGCCAGGACTTCCAATACTATGTTAAACAGGAGGGGTGAGAGTGGGCATCCTTGTCTTGTTCCAGTTTTCAGGGGAAATAGTTCTAAGTTTTGTCCATTTAGGAGTATGCTCACTGTGGGTTCCTCGTAGTTGGCTTTTAATATTTTGAGGTATGTTCCCCGTAGGCCTAGATGTTCAAGGGTTTTTATCAAGAAGGGGTTCTGGATTTTATCAAAAGCCTTTTTCTTCATGTAATGATATAATCATGTGGTTTTTGTTT
>NW_007144229.1:0-870 GCF_000164805.1 Carlito syrichta
TTCCAGAGTTTATTCAATTTTCACATGCTTATAGGGTATTTTCAACCCTTTAACCCCTTCTCATATGTGTCCACAAATTCTTACATTACGTTTTCTTTTACAATCAAAAGTTTTGCAATGATCTATTTGTTCCTCTCTCTCCCTTTTTATTTCCATTATGTTAAATCAGTAGACAGGAATGAAAACTTCTGCTGAAAATTGTTAACTGTAAGCTTTTAACCGTCACCCTTTTTATAACATATTTCTAACTAAATTCTTACATGTAATTTAGCAGCAATATATTGGCATTCACATTTATAACTAATTTTATTATTTCTTAATATTTCCTGTAAACATTCCTATTATTTATCTATCGTTATTCTTAGTTTGCTTATATGAATCCTAATATAATAATACTTGACTACTCATATTCTATATTTATTTTCTATTTAATTATATTTCATTTAATTACTTTTAACCATTATCCTACTTTTATCTATTTAATTTTTATTTATTCCACTATTATATTTAATTATTTTAATCATTTTTAATCTATATAATTACTTTATTTTATACTATTACACTTATATTACTAAATCATTTTAACCTTATAAATTTATATCTACTATATCTATACTTTCTTAAATTATGTTTAAAAGCAGCTGCCCTCAGGATCGACTTGTCTCACAAACTTCCTATTCCATCTTACCGGTCTAAGGTGCTATTTAAGTATAGTTATGTTAACTTTAAAAATAAAGAATGGGAAAGGTTTTTGTTTTCCTTATACACAATTGTTTTACTTTTCATAGAAACGGAGGTAACTAGCGTCTCTAATGGCTGTGCTTTTGCTGTTGTTCCTTTCTATGTCTCAAGCCTTAGTTTTACTAAGAG
>NW_007144230.1:0-843 GCF_000164805.1 Carlito syrichta
TAAATCATTTTAACCTTATAAATTTATATCTACTATATCTATACTTTCTTAAATTATGTTTAAAAGCAGCTGCCCTCAGGATCGACTTGTCTCACAAACTTCCTCTTCCATCTTACCGGTCTAAGGTGCTATTTAAGTATAGTTATGTTAACTTTAAAAATAAAGAATGGGAAAGGTTTTTGTTTTCCTTATACACAATTGTTTTACTTTTCATAGAAACGGAGGTAACTAGCGTCTCTAATGGCTGTGCTTTTGCTGTTGTTCCTTTCTTATGTCTCAAGCCTTAGTTTTACTAAGACATCATCCTCGCCTATTATTAGTTAATGCTTCACCAGAAAAGGGTAGTTTCTGTCTTATGCATGCATTCCTAAAGATCAAAGGGGCCCAAACAGGATCTATGGGGTGTTGCCTCCAGCACGGCCGCTTTAGCTGCAGCCTTGTTCCCAGCCAGAGTTTTTCCATTTTCAGGTAGCCCTTACTTTGTATTCTGTTAGGTGTTGCGGCTCCCAACATGGTACCATGTTTTTGCAATTGTGATTAGAGCTGTAAAAAGCATACTGGTGCAGGTATATTTTTAGTAAAATGATTTGAGTTCCTCCTGGTATATTCTCGATAGGGGAATTACTGAGTCACATGGTAGGTAAATATTTTGTCCCTTTACAAATGACAACACAGTTTTCCAAAGATGTTGTTCTACTTTTCAGTCCACATGCAGTTTAGAAACATTTATTTATTCTCAATACTTACCTGCATCTGTTTTTGTTTGTTTTATTAATGATGACCAACCATACAGGGGGTATGGGGTATGTCAATGTGGTCTCTATTGCATTTCTTTGATGATTA
>NW_007144231.1:0-4032 GCF_000164805.1 Carlito syrichta
TTTATTTATTTATTTATATTTGAGTTGGAGTCTCACTCTGTTGCCCAGACTGGAGTGCAGTGGCCACTCCCGGCCACTGCAGCCTCGGCCTGCTGGGCTCCGGCGATCCTTCCGCCTCAGCCTTCCAAGTAGCCGGAATTACAGGCATGCGCCACCACACCCAGCTGATTTTTTTATTTATTGTAGAGATAAGGTCTTGCTGCCCAGGCAGGTCTCGAACCCGCGGGCTCACGCAATCCACTCACCTCAGCCTCCCAAAGGCGCAGGATTACAGGATATGCCCAACTCAGTCCCATTCCTCCCCAAAATGACACCCAGACATTGGGGCTGCATACAGACCCAGGGGGGCTCAGTTGGGCAGAGGAAGAGGAGCAGATTTGCATGAAGGAGCCCTTCTTTCCTTAGGAGCTACTGGGAGGATGAGAGACCTGCAGCATGTCAGCCTCACAGAACACTTGAATGTCTGGACTGAGACCTGATTCCTACTCCTGCTCCTCAGTATCCTTACACCCCAGCTTCTGGACAACACCACCTAAACCCGTGCCAGAACTGTCCTTCCCTCCTTCCTTCCTACAGGACTTAATAGGTGCCTGTGTTTCCAGGGTCCTCTCCCAGCCTGTGTTGACTCAGTGGCCCTCTGCATCTGGCTCATGGGAGCCTCAGCCAAGCTCACTTGTGCTCTGAGCAGTGGGCCCAGCAACTATGACACTGCATGGTAGCAGCAGCCAAGGAAGGTTCCTTGGTGCCAGCTGTATGTCAACAGTGCTGGAAGCCAGCAAATGGGATAGTATTCCAGATCACCTCTTGTCCAGCTCTGGGCCTCACCACTGTTTAACCATCACCAGGGTCCAGTCTAAGGATGAGGCTGACTATGACTCCCAGCCCCAGGGCAGTGGCACTTTTCAAAGAGACCCACTCAAGCTAGAAGTGAAACAAAAGCCTCAGCCCACTCAGGGGCTTGTTCTTTGACATTTTTAAATTTTAGAATATATTCATATGCATAACCTCTACTTGGAAGCACCTTCTACAGAAAATACCTGTATTCTCAATTGTCCCTTCAATGTTTCTAAAATTTCAAAAAAATTAAAGAAGACAAATATTGTGATAACACTGAAAATCTGCCTGGTTACCTGTATGTGCTAAAGTCAGAGCCTGTGGAGTCAGCCTCTTTCTTTTGAAGTAGGAAAAATGATCCTCTTTCAGATCACATTTTGCTTGGAGGCTGGAAGCCACACAACAGTTGGACAGGCCTCTACAGCATGGACTCAGCTCTTTGAGAAGGCAAAGCAGAGGACTGCCTTTTCTTCCCCAGTCATCTGTGCTCTGGGCTGCCCAAGGCTCCTCTCTGTGTCCCAGGAATGGGGCACTGTGATGTGAAATGCTCTCTGAGGACACAGGTTCGGGACAAATTCCAGACACAGAGTTGACCTGGATCCCTTGTGCATACCTGAACCTTCTGTTGTCATTTCAGGATAGAGGGGGCTGGAGTCAACAGTAGACCTGAGGCCAGGAACCCTCTGTGTGGGATGTGAGAGGATGAAAAGGAGGCTCCACTCCTGCTGAGAGATAAATGGGCATATTCCATGGCAGGTTGGGAAGAGGCCCTGTGACTATGACTTTCTTAAAACTAAGTCTCACAAATATGGGGACACCCACGAGGGAGTATACCTGAACTTACGGCACTAACCTGTATCCTCTTCTCTTACCCCATGGGAATTCACACCTTCCCTGAAGTTCCTTCCCAGCATTAGCTTCCAGTGAAGCCAGCCCATCCTCTCTGTAGGACTGATGGTTGAGTCTTTTTCTGAGTAAACATTGATCCTTTGGTTTAAAATCTTGAAATTCATATATATTTATTTAGATTACAAAATATTGTTTATTTAAAAGTAAATTAGAGAGACAGAGAGAGAGAAAGAGAAGATTCACCTCCCCAAGGTAGGAGTGGGGGACCAAAGCGAGGAAGCATGGTGACAGCCATAGCTCAAAGAGCACATGGCCACACCAGAGTCAAGCAAGGAAATGGTCAGGAAAGTTATTAAATGATCTAAGTTTCTGTCTCAGAAACTGACTGGTAGTCATCCCAGAGGGAACTGAAGTTCACCAGATCATAGCATCTGGACAAGGAGACAATAAACCCCCATTGGTCAGAGCCTATCACCTGGTGACTAACTCCTCTTCCCAACCCCTTCATAATTCCTGTTTTCCTGTGGAAAGTTATATCCTTTCCTGATATATAAACCCCTAATTTCAGTCAGCTGGGAAAACAGAGTTGATATTTGTCTTCTATTCTGCTTGGTTGATGAAAGTCAATTAAGAAGACTTATTTCCTGGCAATACTCATTGTCTGAGTGATTGGCTTTCTGGGCCAGGAAAACCCAGACCCAGATGGCAGGCACTCCATGGCCCAGAGCTGCAGCCCTCTGCTACTTGCTCACTGAGGTCAGGAACTGTACCCTCACAGGTCCCTGGGAGCCACAGAATAGCTTCACCCAGGTCCACTCTCTACCAGGGCCACATTTCCAGGCAGAGCTCAGTCAGGGCCCAGGTAATGGGTGGCATTCTGGGTGAAAAGAATGGCTTGCCTTAAGGCTACCTTTCTCTCTTGGGGCTGCTAGAGTGAATAAGAGGGACTTGAGGAGCCCAGGCCTAGATGAGGGACCTCAGGACACAGGACTATTTGGGAATCTACAGCATGCCCTGGGCTCCCCTCCTTCTACCACTTTTTGTTCACTGCATGGGTGTCTGGGGAAAGACAACAGGTCTAAGGGGAAAAAAATTAAAGTGAACCCTGTATGTGACCATGCCCAGTGATTCATCTCTCCCATCCTGTGTCTTTTCTGATGTTCAGGATCATGGACCAGGTGGTGCTGAGTCATCCATCTGTCCACAATGTCTGTGGACTTGCTGTAGTGGCAATGCTGGGTGTAGACCTGTGTCCTGGTAGATCAAGTCCCCTGGAACTTCTCATTTATGATGGTGGTCATTGACTCTCTGGCCTAGTTCTCAAGCTCTGGACTGGGGAACACAGTCTCCTTGAGCATCTCTGTAATGCAACCTGAGGACGAGACTGATTATGATGCTCAGCTTGGAGCACAAGCACCCCCATACACACAGTGCTGCAGGATAGTGAGGAAGTGGCACAAAAACAGACTGCCTGCCCAGTGATGGCTTTTCCTGCATAGCACCTGATCAACAGCCAAGTCAGCTTCTTTCTCTTGTGAGTCAGCTTCTTTCTCTTGTGAGTTTGTACAAAATATGATCTCAGATCCACTCTGGAGAAATGGTCCTGCCTTTTCAAATTCTAACCCCACATCTAACCCACACTTTGGAAGCAACATGTTGTCATATATTTAAGAATATCCCTCAAAGTCAGGATCAGCTGCCCTGAGAACCAAGTTAAAGTCAGGTTAGGACAGCATCAGGGACACACAGTCCACTGTTTCTGATGCAGGAGAGTCAACTACCAGAGGTCTTTCCAACCACACCATTTACTGAAAGCCTACTGTGTAGTAGGCTCAGGTCAAAGAGTCAAAGGACACAGTGTGGACAACACAGAAAAGGTCTCCAGTCTTTATGGAACAGACACCAACTGGTGGAAGAGATAAGACAACTGCTCATTCCATCCTGTCTCTGGGAACTGTTCTTCCTTTCAGAGGCTTATAGGAAACAGGTCTTTATGACTCCATGAGTGTTGTATAAACAGTCTTCTAGCAGTGAAAGGTGACCGTGTGACCTACTTGTGTGCACAGGACACCCAACATCAGGCTCCCCTCTGCCTGTATGATAATCACCCACGCCCACATCCCAAGGTCATCTGCTGCTGATGCTGAGACTTCAAAGGACCTGGGCAAACTTGGCAAGAGCAGACATCCTCTAATAAAACAATACATCTCACAGAACATTGAAGAGCATCAGATCTGTGCTTTTAGAAGTGACAGTGAAAACCCTGCTTTAACTGGCTCCTTTCTCTACCTGTCCCTACACAGGGACTGACAGAAGGGTTTTGGAAAGGACTCAACAGGAGAACATTTA
>NW_007144232.1:0-4435 GCF_000164805.1 Carlito syrichta
CCCGTGCCAGAACTGTCCTTCCCTCCTTCCTTCCTACAGGACTTAATAGGTGCCTGTGTTTCCAGGGTCCTCTCCCAGCCTGTGTTGACTCAGTGGCCCTCTGCATCTGGCTCATGGGAGCCTCAGCCAAGCTCACTTGTGCTCTGAGCAGTGGGCCCAGCAACTATGACACTGCATGGCAGCAGCAGCCAAGGAAGGTTCCTTGGTGCCAGCTGTATGTCAACAATGCTGGAAGCCAGCAAATGGGATAGTATTCCAGATCACCTCTTGTCCAGCTCTGGGCCTCACCACTGTTTAACCATCTCCAGGGTCCAGTCTAAGGATGAGGCTGACTATGACTCCCAGCCCCAGGGCAGTGGCACTTTTCAAAGAGACCCACTCAAGCTAGAAGTGAAACAAAAGCCTCAGCCCACTCAGGGGCTTGTTCTTTGACAATTTTTAAATTTTAGAATATATTTCATATGCATAACCTCTACTTGGAAGCACCTTCTACAGAAAATACCTGTATTCTCAATTGTCCCTTCAATGTTTCTAAAATTTCAAAAAAATTAAAGAAGACAAGTATTGTGATAACACTGAAAATCTGCCTGGTTACCTGTATGTGCTAAAGTCAGAGCCTGTGGAGTCAGCCTCTTTCTTTTGAAGTAGGAAAAATGATCCTCTTTCAGATCACATTTTGCTTGGAGGCTGGAAGCCACACAACAGTTGGACAGGCCTCTACAGCATGGACTCAGCTCTTTGAGAAGGCAAAGCAGAGGACTGCCTTTTCTTCCCCAGTCATCTGTGCTCTGGGCTGCCCAAGGCTCCTCTCTGTGTCCCAGGAATGGGGCACTGTGATGTGAAATGCTCTCTGAGGACACAGGTTCGGGACAAATTCCAGACACAGAGTTGACCTGGATCCCTTGTGCATACCTGAACCTTCTGTTGTCATTTCAGGATAGAGGGGGCTGGAGTCAACAGTAGACCTGAGGCCAGGAACCCTCTGTGTGGGATGTGAGAGGATGAAAAGGAGGCTCCACTCCTGCTGAGAGATAAATGGGCATATTCCATGGCAGGTTGGGAAGAGGCCCTGTGACTATGACTTTCTTAAAACTAAGTCTCACAAATATGGGGACACCCACGAGGGAGTATACCTGAACTTACGGCACTAACCTGTATCCTCTTCTCTTACCCCATGGGAATTCACACCTTCCCTGAAGTTCCTTCCCAGCATTAGCTTCCAGTGAAGCCAGCCCATCCTCTCTGTAGGACTGATGGTTGAGTCTTTTTCTGAGTAAACATTGATCCTTTGGTTTAAAATCTTGAAATTCATATATATTTATTTAGATTACAAAATATTGTTTATTTAAAAGTAAATTAGAGAGACAGAGAGAGAGAAAGAGAAGATTCACCTCCCCAAGGTAGGAGTGGGGGACCAAAGCGAGGAAGCATGGTGACAGCCATAGCTCAAAGAGCACATGGCCACACCAGAGTCAAGCAAGGAAATGGTCAGGAAAGTTATTAAATGATCTGAGTTTCTGTCTCAGAAACTGACTGGTAGTCATCCCAGAGGGAACTGAAGTTCACCAGATCATAGCATCTGGACAAGGAGACAATAAACCCCCATTGGTCAGAGCCTATCACCTGGTGACTAACTCCTCTTCCCAACCCCTTCATAATTCCTGTTTTCCTGTGGAAAGTTATATCCTTTCCTGATATATAAACCCCTAATTTCAGTCAGCTGGGAAAACAGAGTTGATATTTGTCTTCTATTCTGCTTGGTTGATGAAAGTCAATTAAGAAGACTTATTTCCTGGCAATACTCATTGTCTGAGTGATTGGCTTTCTGGGCCAGGAAAACCCAGACCCAGATGGCAGGCACTCCATGGCCCAGAGCTGCAGCCCTCTGCTACTTGCTCACTGAGGCCAGGAACTGTACCCTCACAGGTCCCTGGGAGCCACAGAATAGCTTCACCCAGGTCCACTCTCTACCAGGGCCACATTTCCAGGCAGAGCTCAGTCAGGGCCCAGGTAATGGGTGGCATTCTGGGTGAAAAGAATGGCTTGCCTTAAGGCTACCTTTCTCTCTTGGGGCTGCTAGAGTGAATAAGAGGGACTTGAGGAGCCCAGGCCTAGATGAGGGACCTCAGGACACAGGACTATTTGGGAATCTACAGCATGCCCTGGGCTCCCCTCCTTCTACCACTTTTTGTTCACTGCATGGGTGTCTGGGGAAAGACAACAGGTCTAAGGGGAAAAAAATTAAAGTGAACCCTGTATGTGACCATGCCCAGTGATTCATCTCTCCCATCCTGTGTCTTTTCTGATGTTCAGGATCATGGACCAGGTGGTGCTGAGTCATCCATCTGTCCACAATGTCTGTGGACTTGCTGTAGTGGCAATGCTGGGTGTAGACCTGTGTCCTGGTAGATCAAGTCCCCTGGAACTTCTCATTTATGATGGTGGTCATTGACTCTCTGGCCTAGTTCTCAAGCTCTGGACTGGGGAACACAGTCTCCTTGAGCATCTCTGTAATGCAACCTGAGGACGAGACTGATTATGATGCTCAGCTTGGAGCACAAGCACCCCCATACACACAGTGCTGCAGGATAGTGAGGAAGTGGCACAAAAACAGACTGCCTGCCCAGTGATGGCTTTTCCTGCATAGCACCTGATCAACAGCCAAGTCAGCTTCTTTCTCTTGTGAGTCAGCTTCTTTCTCTTGTGAGTTTGTACAAAATATGATCTCAGATCCACTCTGGAGAAATGGTCCTGCCTTTTCAAATTCTAACCCCACATCTAACCCACACTTTGGAAGCAACACGTTGTCATATATTTAAGAATATCCCTCAAAGTCAGGATCAGCTGCCCTGGGAACCAAGTTAAAGTCAGGTTAGGACAGCATCAGGGACACAGTCCACTGTTCTGATGCAGGAGAGTCAACTACCAGAGGTCTTTCCAACCACACCATTTACTGAAAGCCTACTGTGTAGTAGGCTCAGGTCAAAGAGTCAAAGGACACAGTGTGGACAACACAGAAAAGGTCTCCAGTCTTTATGGAACAGACACCAACTGGTGGAAGAGATAAGACAACTGCTCATTCCATCCTGTCTCTGGGAACTGTTCTTCCTTTCAGAGGCTTATAGGAAACAGGTCTTTATGACTCCATGAGTGTTGTATAAACAGTCTTCTAGCAGTGAAAGGTGACCGTGTGACCTACTTGTGTGCACAGGACACCCAACATCAGGCTCCCCTCTGCCTGTATGATAATCACCCACGCCCACATCCCAAGGTCATCTGCTGCTGATGCTGAGACTTCAAAGGACCTGGGCAAACTTGGCAAGAGCAGACATCCTTTAATAAAAACAATACATCTCACAGAACATTGAAGGAGCATCAGATCTGTGCTTTTAGGAAGTGACAGTGAAAACCCTGCTTTAACCTGGCCTCCTTTCCCTACCTGTCCCTACACAGGGGACTGACAGAAGGGGTTTTGGAAAGGACTCAACAGGAGAACATTTACTGTTCTTTCCATGTCCCAATACAAGGTAATGCCTTTGTTTTGGCTCAAGTAATAGTGAGAGTCAAGTAGGACCATCTTTGGGTGACTCTAAACCCCTCTCAAGGTGGCCTGAACTGAACCAGATCCCCAAGACAGAAGAAATATGTCACTGAGCATTCATATTCAATCATTGTTATTCTGATATTATTTTTGGCACCTATTTTATTTGATGGGTATTGCATTGAATCTGTAAATCACCTTGGGTAAGATGAACAGCTGGACAATATTGATTCTTCCAATCCATGAGCTTTTCCATTTGTTTGTGTCTGCTTTGATTTCTTTGACCAGTGTTTTATAGTTCTCACTGTAAAGGTCTTTCACTTCTCCAGTTAGGAAGATGTCAAGGCATTTCATTTCTGTGTGGCTATTGTGAATGGAATTTTGCTTTTTATTTGGTTCTCTGCCTGTTTGTTACTGGTGTATAGAAATGTCAGTGTCTTTTGCATGTTTATTTTGTACCCCTAAACTTTACCAAAGTCATTTATCAGTGCAAGGAAGTTTTTGCAGACTGCTTTGAGCATTCAAGCTATAGGTTCATACCATTCACAAAGAGGACTGGGTTAACTTTCACTTTTCCTATTTGGATACACCTGATTTTCCTTTCTTGCTTGATTGGTCTAGCAAGAACTTATAGTACTATGCTGAACAGGAGGGGCGAGAGTGGACAACTTGTCTTGTTCCTGTTTTCAGGGGGAATGCTTCTAACTTCTGTCCCTTAAGCAGAATGTTGGCTGTGGGTTTATCATAACAGTAAGATGGCTCTTACTGTTTTGCAAAATGTTCCTTCTATGCCTATGTGGTTGTGTATTTTTATCAAGAAGGGATGCTGGCTTTTGTTGAAAGCTTTTTCTATGTCTAATAATATAACCATATAGTTCTTTTTTAAGTCTGTTT
>NW_007144233.1:0-540 GCF_000164805.1 Carlito syrichta
CAACTCGCCCAGAAGTTTGCTGGTCACATGCAAACTGATTTCCCTTGTTCCACATTGGCAACATGAGTCAAAGCTTACTGGTGACTTAGTGTCCTAGATTCCTGTTTTGTTCTCAGAAGAACGACCAGATTTTTCCCTGTTCCCTAGAAGCCCAGACACGTGGCTCCCAATAGAAAGACTCCAGAAATCTCCTATGGACTTGTAAACCAACACCCTGGTGCCTTCCCAAAATACCTTCTAAACTTGGTGCCACATCTAAACCCAAAGATCTAATTCAGAATGGCTGAACTACCAGAAGTTTCTGAAGTACGAGGTAACCCTGAACTCAGGGATTACATTCTAAATACCCGAAATGATTACTTGTGTCCTGGAATTTGTAGTTAGTGGATCCAGAATCTAAATGGACTTTTAGTGCCATAATTTTGTTTAAACTATCGAGAGGTCCAGAATATTGTGGAACATTTGGAATGACTGAATCCTAATATGCACATAGGAATCAGCTCTGAAAAATTTTGGGGACGTGGAAGTCTGAGTCTTGTA
>NW_007144234.1:0-4343 GCF_000164805.1 Carlito syrichta
GGCTAGCCAGCAGAAGTAACTAGCTAGCTACCTGGCTAGGCAGCTGGATAGCCACCTGTCTTAACTAGCTGACATAACTAGATAATTTGATTGCTAGCCAGTTGACTTAACTAGCTACCTAACTACATAATTCGCTGGCTTGTTAGCTGAATTAACTACCTATCTAGATAACCTGCTGTCCTGCATGCTGACTTAACTAGGTTACTTAACTAGCTAGCCAGCTGGCCAGCCAGCTGCCTTAACTAGCTAGCTACCCTTCTAGGCAGCTGGATAGACAACTGTCTTAAGTATCTGACTTAACTAACTAGCCAGCTGCCTTATCTAGCTTACTTAGCTAGGTAGCTAGCTGGTTAATTGACTTAATTAGCAGGTAGTTGACTTAATTAGCAGGTAGTTGACTTAATTAGCAGAATTATCTATCGAGCTACCTAACTAGAAAGCTGGCTGGCCAGATGACTTAACTAGCTGAATTTACCTGCTAGCCAGCTGACTGGACAGCTGAATAAACTAGCTGTCCCAACCAGCTTGCTAGCTGGCTAGCCATCTGACTGAACTAGCTAGCTACCTAGCTAGCCAGCTGGAAAGTCAACTGGATTTACTAGCTGACTTAACTAGCTATGCCTCTTGCTAGCCGGCTGACTTAATGAGCTTGCTAGCTACCTAGCCAGCTGGCAAGCCAGCTGACTTAACTAGCTGACTTAACAAGTCGGCAAGCTGACTTAATTAGCTGTCTTAACCAGCTAGGTACCTAGCTAGCCTGCTTGCATGGATAGCTGTCTTAAGTAATAAGCTACCTAGCTAGCTATCTAGCTGCCCAGCTGACTTAACTTGCTGACTTAACTAGCTAGCTACCTGACATGACTAGCTGACTTATATATCTAGCTTCTGATCTAGCCAGCTGAATTAATTAGCTGAAATAACTAGCTAGCCAGATGACTAGCCTTCTGACTTAACTAACTTTATAACCTAGCTAACCAGCTGGAGAGCCAACTGACTTAATGAGTTGAAATAACTAGCTAGCCAGCTGGCTGCCAGGTGACTTAACTAGCAGACTTACTCAGCAAGTTAGCTGGCTAGACTGCTGCCTTAAATAGTTGACTACTTATCTAGCCACCTTGTTAGCCAGTTGACTTACCTAGCTGCATTTAGCTAGCAAGCTGGCTAGCCAGCACACTTACCTAGCTAGCTACCTACCTAGCCAGCAGGCAAGCTTGCTGACTTAACTAGCTGACTTGAACAGCTAGCCTGTTGACTGGCAAGCTGACTTATCTAGCTAGCTACCTCCCTTGCCAGCTGGCTAGACAGCTGACTAATCTAGCTGGCTTAACCTGCTACCCAGTTAGCTACACAGTTGATTTACTCACTGACACCCACTAGCTAGTCAGGTAGCTATCTAGCTGACATAACTAGCTAGCTACCTACATTGCCAATTTGCTTGCCAGTTCTCTAAACTAGCTGAATTAACGAGTTAGCCAGCTGGCTAGCCAACACAGTAAACTGGCAGGCTACCTAGCTAGCCAGACACTAGCCAGCTGACTTAACTAGCTGACTTATGCTAACTACCTAACTAGCCATCTGACTTAAATAGTTATCTAACTAGATAGCTACCTAGCTAGGCAGTTGGCTTAAGAAAATAGCTAACTACCTAGATACCTAGTTAACAATCTGACTTAAATACTTAGCTGCCTAGCTAGCTAGCTGACTTAACCAGATGGCTATGTAGTTAGCTTACTCGTTATCTAACATTCTAGCTAGCTGACTTAATTATCTGACTTAACTCGTTAGCTAATGAGTTAGCTAGCTGACACAATGAGCTGACTTAACTCGTTAGTTAACTAGCTAGGTGACTGACTGATCCAGCTGACTTAACTGATTAGCTAACTAGCTAGCTAGCCTACTCAAACAGCTGACTCAACCCGTTTGTCAACAAGCTAGCCTGCTGACTCAACCAGCTGACTTAACCCATTAGTTAACTAGCTAACTTCCTGAATCAACCTGCTGACTTAACCCATTAGCTAACTACCTTGATAGTTGTCTTAACCAGTTTACTAAATAGGTACCTGACTTAACTAGCTGACAGCTAACTGACTTAACTACTTAGCTAGCTGACTTACCTGGCTGATTTAACTAGTTAGCTAGCTCACTTAACTACCTGAATTAAATTGTTAGCTAACTATTTAGCTAGCTGAATAACTAGCTGACTTAAATAGTTAGCTAACTAGTGAGCTAGTTGGATTAGCTAGCTTACTTAGCTAGCTAGCTAATTAACTACCTGACAGCTTTCTGACTTTACTAGTTGGCTAAAGATTTAGTTAGTTGACTTAATGTGTTGATTAACTAGTTAGCTAATTGTTTCAACTATTTGGTAAACGAGATAACCAGCTGTCTTAATTAGTTGGGTAACAAGTTAGCTAGGTGACAACTAGTTGGCAGATGATTCAGACGACTACTTATCTGTTTTAACACATTGGCTGACTACTCGGCTGACTTGTTAGCTGGCTTAACAAGTCGGCCGTCTAGTCGGCCAACTAGTTAACTGGGTTAATTAGTTGACTGATGAGTTGGCCTATAAGTTAGCTTGGTTAACTAGTTGGCTGGCTGGTTTGCTCACCTAACTAGTCGGCTGACTAGTTGGCCGACAATTTAGCTGATCTAATGAGTCAGCCCACAAGTTAGCTGACTAAGCTTGTCAGCTGACCAGTTGGCCTAGTAGTCGGCCGATTTGTCAGCTGACTTAAATAGTTGGCAGGCTAGTCATCCGACCGGTTAGCTTACTTAACTTGTCAGCTGGCAAGTGAGCCCACAGGTGAGCTGCCTTAACTAGTCGGCTGGCAAGTGAACCGACTGGTCAGCTGACTTAACTATTCGGTCCTCAAGTGAGCTCACTTGTCAGCTGACTTAATTATTCAGCTGACGAGTGAGTTGACTGGTCAGCTGACTTTAGTAGGCTAGCAAGAGAGCCGATTGGTCACAGGAGTTAACTAGTTAGCCGGCAAATGAGTCGACCAGTTAGCTGACTTAACGAGTTGGCTGGCGAGTGACCAGACATGTGAGCTGCCTTAGTCGGCCAACACGTGAGGTGACCGGTGAGCTGATATAACTAGTCAGCTGATGAGCAAGCTGACTAGTTAGCTGACCTATTGGCCTGCGAGCAAACCAACAAGTTAGTTGACCTGTTGGCTGGTGAGCGAGCTGACTAGTTTGCTGATCAGTTTGCAGGAGAGGGAGCTGACTAATTAGCTTACCTGATGGAAAGTGAGCGAGTCCACTAGTTATCTGACCAGATAGATGAGTTCCTAGTCAACTAGATAGCTAAGTAACTATCTGGTTTGCTAACTGACTTAACTAGCTGGCTGTCTAGCTAGCTGGCTATCTAGCTGACATAAATAGCTAACAAACAAGCTATCTAACTCTCTAGCTTGCTGACTTCACTAGCTAGCTGAATAGTTAGCTGAGTTGCTAGCTGACTTAACTAGCTAGCTGGCTAGCTAGCTGATTAACTAGGTGAATAGTTACGTTGCTAGACAGCTGGATAGCCAGCTGACTTAACGAGTTAGTTAACTGGTTGTCTACAAGGCTAGCCAGCTGGCTTAATTAGCTAGCTAACTGGTTGGCAGGCTGGATAGACAGCCGGCTAGCTAGCTAGTCAGCGGCCCAGGTGTCTAGGAAGCTGGGTTAAATAGCCATCTTGGTGAATGTACAGTCAGATAGCCAGCTGGATTAACTAGCCAGGCACACTGCTGTTTAGCTGGATAACCAGCTGACTTAACTAGTGGTTTACCTAACTTACCAGTCTGCTAACCCATCAACTTAACTTGACAGCCACCTAGCTAGCCTGTCAGCTAACAAGCTTACTTAACTAGCTGACTTAACTAGATAGCCATCCAGCTAGCCAGCTGGCTTAACTAGCTAGTCACCTAGCTGGCTAGCCAGCTCACTTAACTCACTGAATTAACTAGCTAGCCAGCTTACTTAATTACCTAGCCAACTGGCTAGCCAGCTGATTTGACTACCTGACAAACTAGCCAGCTGACTAGCCAGCTGATATAACTAGTGAGCTACTAAGCTAGCCAGTTGGCTAGCCACTTGAATTAACTAACTGACTTAACTAGCTAGGAAGCTGTCTAGCCTGCTGACTCAACTAGCTGACATAACTAGATAGCCAGCTGGCTAGCCTGCTGACTTAACTAGTAGACATCACTAGCTAGACAGGTGGCTAACCAGCTGACATATATAGCTAGCTACCTACATATCTCGCTGGCTTGCCAGCTGACTTAACTACATAGCTAACTAGATAAACAGCTGGCTGGTGAGCTGACTTAACTAGGTGACTTAAGTAGTGA
>NW_007144235.1:0-456 GCF_000164805.1 Carlito syrichta
AACTAGCTACCTAGCTAGCCAGCTGGCTGGCCAGCTGACTTAACTAGGTGACTTAACTAGATAGCCAGCTGGCTGGCCCTCTGCCTTAACTAGCTGACAATTAGCAAGCAGGCTACCTGGCCAACTGAATTAACTAGCTGACACAACCAGCTAGCCAGACTGCTTTCCAGCTGATTTAAGTAGTTAACTACCTAGCTGGAAGGCAGCTGAATTAACTAGCTTATGTAAATAGTTAGCCAGCTTGCCAGCCAGCTGACTTAACTAGTTTCCTAACTAGGTAGCCAGTTGGGAAGCCAGCTGGCATAACTAGTTGACTTAACCTGCTAGCCAGCTGGCTAGCTAGCTGACTCAACCAGCTGAATTATCTAGCTAGCCAGCTGCTAGCCTGCTGACTTACCTAGCTGACTCAATTAGCTTGCCAGTTGGCTAGCCAACAGACTTAAGTAGCTCGCTACC
>NW_007144236.1:0-7478 GCF_000164805.1 Carlito syrichta
GATTAGTCACTAGGGCACCCATTATGGAGTAGGAACACTCATCACAGAAGAGGGCAAGTCACTAGGGAACCCATTAAAGAGGGTGGCCAGTTTCCATGGCACCAATAACTCAGGAGGCATAGCCACAGGAGCACCCATAATGGAGTAGGGATAGTCACTGGGGGACACATTATGTAGAAGTTCCAGTCACAGTGATCACAGAGGTAAACTAAACACTGGAGCACCCATTACACAGGGGGATCAGTAACTGCTGTATTTTTTACAGAGGTGATTCAGTCACTGGGACATCCATAATAGAGAAAATCCCATCACTGTGACACCCTTCACATAGGAGGGGTAGTTATTGGGACACACAACACAGTGGAGGGGTACTCACTGTGGCACCAATAACAGAGGACAGCCAATCACTGAGGCATGTACCATGGAATAGGACAAGTCATTGGGCAGTCTTCACACTAGAAAACTAGTCACTGCAGCACCCAGTATACTAGAGGACCAGTGTCTGTGGCATCTATCAGAGAAGAGCCAGTCACTGAGAAACCCATCACAGAGGAGAGCCAGTCACTGAAGCAGTAATCAGAGAGGAAGCCTATGCACTTTGGCACCAAATTTGGAGGAAAACCAGTCTTTTGAGCAGCAGTCACTAAGGAGATACTGTCATTAGGATGCCTAACATGGAGGAGGCCCAATCATTGGGACGCCCTTCCCCAATGAAGGAGATTCGTTAAGGTGCTCATTATGGAGAAGGCTATAGATGTGTTAATTATACACTCATCAAAAAGTAGGACTAGTCACTTGGGTACACATTCTAGAGGAAAACTCTTTACTGGTCACTGGGTAACCATTATGATGAAGAGTCAGTCACTTGGGTATCAATAACAGGGGACCTTAACACCAGAGCACTCATAATGAAGGAGGGCCAGTCACTAAGGCATCTATGATAGAGAATAACCATTTACTGAGACACTCATTCACAGAGGAGGGCTAGGTACTAGGGCATCCATTAAAGAGGAGGGTTAGCCACTTGGATACAAATCACCAAGGAGGCACTGTCTCTGGAGCTTCCATAATGGTGGAAGGTAAATCACTGCAGCAACAATTATTTAGAAGTCCCAGTAGATGGGGCAGATATAACAGAGGAAAGCTATTCACTAGGACACTGATCAAAGATAAGGATAAGAATTTGGCTATTTTTCCTAGACAAGGGCCAGTCACTCCCGCACACATAACAGACCAGTCACTAGGGCATCTATCACAAAGAAGGGGCTATCTCTGGGGCACCCATAACAGAGGAGGGTAGTCACTGGGGCATCCTTCACAGAGGTGGGTCAGTCAACATGGCACCCCTAATAGAGTAATGCTAGTCACTGGTACACTCAACAGAGAGGATGGCTAGTTACTGTGGCACCCACAACAGAGGAGAGTTAGTCACTGGGACAAAAAAGTGGTGAAAGGCCAGTAATTGGGGCACCAATTACAGAGGAGGCCCAGTCACTGGGGCACTCATAAAGGAGAATGTTATGTCAATGTGGGACTTATTTAGGAGTCCAGTCATTGGGGAACCAATCACAAAAAAGGTTTTGTCACTTGTTCACCAATCACAGATGAGGACCAGTCACTAGGGTACCTACCACAGAAGTAGGCCAGTCATAGGGGCACTAAGTGTGGAGTAGGTGCAGTCACTGGGGCAACTATCACAGAGTAGGGCTTGTCACTAGGGCTGCCATTATGGATGATGGGTAGTCACCCAGGCACCCATAACAAAGGAGACACAGTCATTGAGACACTTATAACAAGGGAGGTTCAGTTGCAGAGGAACCCATCACAGAGGAGAACTAGTTACAGAAGTCACCAAAACAGAGGAGGACCTGTTACTGAGGCAAACATCACAGAGGAGGCCAGTCAACTGTGCATTCAATAGAAGGAAGTCCAATCACTGTTTCACTGATCACAAAGAAGGGCAGTCACTGTGGCACAAATAAAAGAGGAGGCAATGTTACTGGGGAGCATATCAATGAGGAAGTTTAGTGACTGGCACAATGGTGAAAGAGAAAGCCTAGTCACTGGGGCACCCACTATAGTGGAGGGCCAATTTCTGGGGGTACACACAACAGAGGAGGCCATTCATTGATGTAACCATCACAGATGAAGTCCAGTTACTGGGATGCCCATAACAAAGGAGGCTCAGTCACTGTTCACTGGTGCACACATCACAGAGGTGGGCCAATCACAGTTGCACCCCTCACAGAGGAAGTCTAGTCCCTGGGAAACCCACACAGAAGAGGGTGTGTCACTGTGGCACCAATAACAAAAGACAGTCACTGGGGCACTCATTAAGGAAGAGGGCCGGTCACTGGGACACACATTATAATGGAGGCTCGGTCACTGGGGTATCTATCATAGTGGAGATCCAGTCACAAGGACTTTAATAAAGAAGAGGAATAGTCACTGGAACACTGGATGAGGCCTAGTTACTGGAGCACCCATCACAAAGGCCAGCTAGTCACTAGGGGACCCAATATGTATGAAGGTTAGTCAGTGTGGCAGCGAGCTCAGTCAATGAAGCACCTATTATGGAGGAGGACTTGTCACTGGAAACCCATAACAGAGGAGGGCATTTAACATGGAGAAGGCGCAGAACCTGGGGAAGCCATCACAGAATGAGAATAGTCATTGAAGTATCCATTTTGGAGAGGTTCTAATGCTAGATAGGTTACCCATCACAGAATATAGATAATCACAGCAGCACCGATCACAGTGGATGTCCATTCATTTTGGCCCAATCACTGAGGAGTTCTAGCCATTGGGGCACTAATTATGGAGTCCAATCACTGTGACAGACATCATTTAGAAGGGCTATCTATTGGCACAACTGTCATATATGATGACAGAGCACAGGGCCACCAATCACAGGGGAGGTTCAGTCACTGAAGCACACATTATGGAGACAGATAAGTCACTGGGACATACATCACAAAGGAAGGCCAATCACTGGGGAACTAATTATGGAGGAGGCCCAGTAACTATGACAATCTTCACAGAGGAGGGGTAGTCACTGAGGCACCCATAAAATATAAAGGTAAGTCACTGGGGCTCTAATCACTAGGGAGTTTCTGTCATTAGGGCACACAATTTGGACAAGGACCAGTCACTAGCACATCCAACAAAAAGGAGAACCCATCACTATGAAATCCATCACGGAGGTGGCCATGTTGCGGGACACCCATCACTGAACAGAGCTAGCCCCTGGGACAACCATTATGCAGGGGGGAAAAACTGAAGACAGATCAGAGAGGAGGCCCAGTCACTGGGACACCCATAGTGAGAGGGCCAGTCACTGGGGCATCAATTACAGAGAAAGTCAATTCACTTGAGCACCCAATATGGATAAGTGCCAGTCACTGGGTCAACCTTCAAAGATACCATTATGGAGCAGTTCCAGTGGCTGGTGCACCAATCACAGAGAATTGCTAGTCACTAAGGCATCAATGATGGATGAAGGACAGTCACTGTGGCAATTATTACAGGAGGTTTTCCGTCACTGGGTCACCCATCACAGAGTAGACCTAGACACTGTGATGCCCATTTCATAAACAAGCAAGCTATTGGGGCACCTTTCAGAGAGGAGGGTTAGTCACTACATCATCTATTATGGATGAGAGTCAGACAAGTGGAACCGATCATAAATGATGGCCAGTCGCTGGGAGGACTTTCACAGAAGAGTGTCATTCACTGTAGCAGATATCACAGAGGAATGTCAGTCACTGGGATATCTAGTATAGAGGAGGGCCAATTTCTATGGTACCAAAGACAGAGGAGAGTCAATCACTAGGACAAAGGAGAGTCAATCGCTGGGGTATCCATCACAGGGGAGTCATTCCCTGGGGCATACATCACTGAGAACCAGTCTCTGAGGCATCCATCACAGAGGATGGCCAATCACTGAGACACCCATTAGGAGGAGGCCCAGTCACTGGGACACATCACAGAAGAGGGCTACTCATTATGACATCCATAAAAGAGGAGGGCCAATCTTTTGGCACCCATTATGAAGGAGGGTCAGCACTGGGACAACCATCACAGGGGAGGGAGAGTTACTGGGGCACCCATCAATGATGAGTATCATTCAATGGGAAACCCATTACCAAGGAGGGCTACCACTGGAACACAAATTATGGAAGAGGTCCAGTTATGAGGACACCCATTACAGAGTTGGGATATTCACTACTGCACCTCTAATTGTGGAGGGCCAGTCAATGGGAAACCGATCATCAATTAGACTTAATTACTGGGGCTTCCATAATGGAGAAGACCTAGTCACTGAGGCACCAATTATGTAGGTGAGTGATCATAGAAGGAAGCTATGGAGCAGACGTCACAAAGGAAGTATCAATCACTGGGTTGTTTTTTACAGAATAGGGACTGTCACTGGGCCACCCAACGTAGAGAAGGGCTAGTCAAAATTCGCACATCACAGAGAAACTTTAGTCACTGAGACATGCATAACAGAAGAAAGCTTCTTACTGTGGCACCCATCACAGACGAATTCTTTTCACTTTGGTACCCAAAAGAGAGGAGAGCTAGTCACTAGGACACCCATTATGGAGGAGGGCAAGTCTGTTGGACGTCCTTCACACAGGAGGGCTTTTCACTGAGACAACAATTATGGTGAAGGACCAACCACTAAGATAAACATTACATAAGAAGAGTATCCACTAGATAACCCATTACAGAGGAGATGTAGTCACTAGACCCATCACAGAAGAGACTCAGTAACTGGGGCAGCCAACAGAGAAGATGGCCAGTCACTGGGGCAACCATCACAGACGAAGGCCATTCACTAGGACACTCAACACAGACAAGGTGAAGTCACTGGGAACCCATAATAGAGGAATGCATCACTAGTACAGCCATAATAAAAGAGGGCCAATTCCTGCGACCCCTGTCACATAGGTGGGTTAGTCCTGGTGGTACCCATCACAGAGGAGACCTAGTCACTTGAATACCAATCACTGAAGAGTACTAGTCACTGGGGCACTGATCACAGAGGAAGTCTTGTAACAGTGGCACCCATCATATTGTACAGCCAGTCTCTGGGTCACCCATCGTAGGGGAAGTCAGTCACAGGGTTGCCCATCATAGGTGAGGGACAGTCACTAATGCACCAATTACAGAGGGGAGTCTGTCAATCGGGCATTAATAACAGAATATTTGACTCAATGGGGCACTAAACACAGATAAGGGTCAATCACTGAGGCATCCATCACTGAGAAGGTCCAGTCACTGTAACTTCAATCACAGAAAAGAGCCAGTCTGTAGGGAACCCTTTATACCAAAGGGCCAGACACTTGGCACAAAATGCACAGGTGGGGGTCAGTCACTGGAGCACCCATAATAGATAAGTATCTGCCACTTTTTCATTCATCAGACAACCAGGTCAATCTTGGAGTTTCCCTCACAGAGAAGAACTACATGGCACCCATTAAAGAGGAAAACCAGGTACTGGATCATATATCACAGAGAAGGGCTGTCCACAGGGGCATCCAATTAGGAAGGGGAAATCACAGAGGCACAAATCACAAAGGGGCCCCAGTCAATGCATTACCTCCTATGGAGGTGGCCCAATCACTGGAAAACTCTTCACCAAGGAGGTTCAGTCACTGGGGCATCCATAATGGAGGAGGCTCAGGAACTAGGACATCCATCACCGAGGAAGAATAATCACTGGTGCACCCATTTTAGAGGGGGCTCAGTTACTAGTACACCCATCACAGAGGAGGGCTAGTCAATGGGACGCTCATCATATATAAGGAATGTCACTAGTGCACCAATCACAGAGAATGTCTAGTCAATGGGGAACCTAAGTGGAAGAGGCCCAATCACTAAGACTCCCATCACAGAGGAGAAATATTCACTTAGACATCCAACATATTTGAAGACCAGACACTGGGACACCAATCACAGAATGATGTTTTCACTGGGGCACACATCACAAAAGAGTGCCAGTAACTGGGGGGTACCCATTATGGAGGAGGTGCAGTCATTGGGACAATTAACAAAGGGGAGAGACAGTCACTGGAACACCCATCATAGAGAAAAGTCAGACAGTAGTGCATCCATCAAAGAGGAGAGGAGCCCTTTTCACTGGGGCATATATTATGGATGAAGACTAGTCATTGGGACTTCCATCACAAAAGAGGGTCAAAACTGGACACCTGTCACTAAGGAGGGAAAGTCACTGGAGCAGCCATTATAGAGGAGAGCCTCTCACAAGGACAACTATCACAGAGATGGCTAGTCACAAGGGCACTTCACACAGAGAAGGGTCATTCACGGGGGCACCGATAACAGAATAGGGCCATGCAATATGAAACACATCACAGAAACATGCAAGTCTCAGGGACACCTCACAGGGACAGCCCCCACATGCTAGTCTCAGGGACACCCCCACAGGGACATGCTAGTCTCAGGGACACACCCACAGAGGAACACTAGTGACTGGGAAACCCATCAGAGAGGACGAATAGAAACTGAGTCACTCATTACAGAGGAGTAACAGTGCACCCATCAAAGAGATGAGCTAATCACTGAGACACTCATCACAGAGTACAGTCAGTAACTGTAGCACCCATTATGGAGAAGGACCAGTCACTGTGGCACCCATCACAGTGGAGAACCAGTCACTAGTGCAACCGACACAGAGGAGGGTGAGTCAATTGGACAACTGCCTTTTGGACAATCACTGGGCCACCAACCACAGACATCGGGTACTCATTTGGACACCAATTATGTAGCAAAAACAGCCACATGGATTCCCATTGCAGAAGAGTCCCAGAGACTGGGACACCCAGTATGGAGAAAGGTCAGTCAATGGGGACACCCATATCAGAAAAAGGCTAATCACTGGGTCATCCATCAAAGAAAAAGTCAGTTATTTGGACACCCATCACAGATGAGAGCCAGTCTCCCAGTCACCCATCACAGAGAAAAACCAGTCATTGGGACACCCATCACAGAATAAGTCAGTAACTGGGAAACCCATCACAGTGGATGTTTACTCTCTGGAAAACTCATCAGGTGCTCTGATCACAGAGGAGTGTTAGTCATTGATGCACTAATCACTGAAGAGGGCCATTCACTGAGACTGTCATCACAGAAAAGGTCAGTTATGGGGGCACCCCTCACAGAGTTGAACCTGTAACTGGTCACCTTACACAAAGGAAGGGCAATCATTGGGGCACTGATAACAGAGAAGGACATGTAACTCAAGAAACCATCACAGAGGAGGCCAATCATGGAGGCACTCCTCACAGATAAGTGCTAGTCACTGGGACACCAATCACTAAGGACGGCTAGTAATTGTGGCATCCAAAAGAGAAGAGGACCAGTCACTGGGGCACCCATTACGAGGAGGACCAGTAACTAGAAACCCATAAAAATGAAGGATATGACCCTGTGGCATCAATTATGGAGGAAGT
>NW_007144236.1:7498-13961 GCF_000164805.1 Carlito syrichta
ATCTTGGAGTTTCCCTCACAGAGAAGAACTACATGGCACCCATTAAAGAGGAAAGCCAGGTACTGGATCATATATCACAGAGAAGGGCTGTCCACAGGGGCACCCAATTAGGAAGGGGAAATCACAGAGGCACAAATCACAAAGGGGCCCCAGTCAATGCATTACCTCCTATGGAGGTGGCCCAATCACTGGAAAACTCTTCACCAAGGAGGTTCAGTCACTGGGGCATCCATAATGGAGGAGGCTCAGGAACTAGGACATCCATCACTGAGGAAGAATAATCACTGGTGCACCCATTTTAGAGGGGGCTCAGTTACTAGTACACCCATCACAGAGGAGGGCTAGTCAATGGGACGCTCATCATATATAAGGAATGTCACTAGTGCACCAATCACAGAGAATGTCTAGTCAATGGGGAACCTAAGTGGAAGAGGCCCAATCACTAAGACTCCCATCACAGAGGAGAAATATTCACTTAGACATCCAACATATTTGAAGACCAGACACTGGGACACCAATCACAGAATGATGTTTTCACTGGGGCACACATCACAAAAGAGTGCCAGTAACTGGGGGTACCCATTATGGAGGAGGTGCAGTCATTGGGACACTTAACAAAGGGGAGAGACAGTCACTGGAACACCAATCATAGAGAAAAGTCAGACAGTAGTGCATCCATCAAAGAGGAGAGGAGCCCTTTTCACTGGGGCATATATTATGAATGAAGACTAGTCATTGGGACTCCCATGACAAAAGAGGGTCAAAACTGGACACCTGTCACTAAGGAGGGAAAGTCACTGGAGCAGCCATTATAGAGGAGAGCCTCTCACAAGGACAACTATCACAGAGATGGCTAGTCACAAGGGCACTTCACACAGAGAAGGGGCATTCACTGGGGCACCGATAACAGAATAGGGCCATGCAATATGAAACACATCACAGAAACATGCAAGTCTCAGGGACACCTCACAGGGACATCCCCACATGCTAGTCTCAGGGCCATCCCCACAGGGACATGCTAGTCTCAGGGACACACCCACAGAGGAACACTAGTGACTGGGAAACTCATCAGAGAGGACGAATAGAAACTGAGTCACTCATTACAGAGGGAGTAACAGTGCACCCATCAAAAGAAAATGAGCTAATCACTGAGACACTCATCACAGAGTACAGTCAGTAACTGTAGCACCCATTATGGAGAAGGACCAGTCACTGTGGCACCCATCACAGTGGAGAACCAGTCACTAGTGCAACCGACACAGAGGAGGGTGAGTCAATTGGACAACTGCCTTTTGGACAATCACTGGGCCACCAACCACAGACATCGGGTACTCATTTGGACACCAATTATGTAGCAAAAACAGCCACATGGATTCCCATTGCAGAAGAGTCCCAGAGACTGGGACACCCAGTATGGAGAAAGGTCAGTCAATGGGGACACCCATCTCAGAAAAAGGCTAATCACTGGGTCATCCATCAAAAAAAAAGTCAGTTATTTGGACACCCATCACAGATGAGAACCAGTCTCCCAGTCACCCATCGCAGAGGAAAACCAGTCATTGGGACACCCATCACAGAATAAGTCAGTAACTGGGAAACCCATCACAGTGGATGTTTAGTCTCTGGAAAACTCATCAGGTGCTCTGATCACAGAGGAGTGTTACATCACATAAGAGGGCTTGTCATTGTGGCACACATCACAGAAGAGAGCTAGTCATTGGAGAATAAATCATGGAACAGGGCCAGTCACTGGTGCACCCAACCAAGAAGAGATGTAGTAACCAAGGAACTCATCAAGTATGAGGGCAGTTACTATGACTGACATCACAGAAGTGGGCTTATCACTTGATAACCCATCACAGAGAAGGAGAGTCACTGGGGCAACCATCACAAAGAAGGGTAATTCAGTGGGGTACCCATTACAGAGGAGGGTCAGTTACTGGGGAATGGATGACAGAAGAGTACCATTAACTTGGTAACCCATCACATAGGTGGCCCTATCATGGGATCACCACTCCCAGAGGAAGGCTTCTCACTTGGATACCCATGAGGGAAGATGGGTACACACTGAGTCACCCATTACAGAGGAGGACCTGTCACAGGAACACCCCAAACTGAGGAGGGTGAGTCATTTGGATACACATTTTGTGGATGGTCTGACACTGGTTCTCCAATCACAGATGTGGGCTAGTACTTGGAGTATCCATTATGACAAAAGCTCAGCTACTGGGACATCCATCACAAAGAAGTGTAGTCCCTGGGGCACCAACTTGGAGGAAGACAAGTCACTGGGGACCAAAACACTGGGGTCCAGTCAATGGAGCATATCATGGAGGAGGCAGTCATTGAGCTATCCCTCATAGAGGAGGGCAAATCACTAGGGCACATCTTATGGAGGAGATCCAGATACTGGGGTACACATCATAAAAACGTGCTAGTCAGTGGGATACCTATTTTGGAGGAGGCATAGTTAGTAGGACACTCATTACAGAAGTGGGATAGTCACCATGGCACCCATCAAAGAGGATGACAAGTCATTAGGGCACAAATCACAGAGGATATCCAGTCACTGGGGCACCCATTATGGTGGAGGACATTGTACTAGGACCCTCATCATAGAAGAGAGCTTGTTATTTGGGCACCTGTCTTTGTGGAGGCCCAGAATCTGGGACATCAATCAGAGAGAAGGACTAGCCACCTAGATACTCATTTTGGAGGAGGTCCAGTCACTAGGACACCCATGATAGAAGATAACTTGTTACTGTAGCACCCTTCACAGAGGATGAGAAGTCATTGGGGTAGCAATCAGAGAAGATATCCAGTCATTGGGGGAGGGGTTGTAACTGGGACACCAATTATGAAGAAGTCCCAGTTACTTAAATACCCATCACAGAGGAGTAATGCTCACTGGAGCAATTATTATGGAGGAGACCCAGAAACAGGGCCACCCATGTGAAAAGAGGACTAATCACCAGGGCACCCATTTTGGAGAAAGATCCAGTTACTAGGTCACCCATCATACAAGAGGACTTGTCACTGCACCACCCATCACAGAGCATAGACAGTCATTGCAAAAGCAAACACAGAAGAGTTACGATCACTGGAGCATAAATTATAGAGAAATCTCAGTCTCTGGGTCACCCTAACAGAGGAGAGCAAATCATTGGGGCACCTATTTTTGAGGAGGGCCAGTAATTGGTCACCCATCAAAAAGAAGGGCTAGTCACTGGGGCAACAATAATGAAGGAGGGACAGTCACTGGGAAACAACCACAGATGAAACAGAGACTTAACCACCAATAATGAAGGAGGGTCAATCACTAGGGCACCAACATAGAGGAGGGAATGACACTAGACCACTGATAACACAGGAAGACCAGGCCCTGTGACAACCATCACAGAGAAGCACGAGTCATTGGGGCATCAATTATGAGTAGACCTATCACACCCATCACAGAGGATAACTAGTCACTGTGGCAATGATCATCGGTGAGCGCCAGTTACTGGGACACCAATAACAGAGGAGCTCAGTCACTTGGCCACCTACAATGGAGGAGGGACATTCATTGGGGCACCCATTATTGAGGTAGCCCAGTCAGTGAGACAACCATCACATAGGATAGCCAGACACTGAGTCATCCATCACAAAGTCTTGTCAACAGGGCATCCATTACGGATTAGTGCCAGTCACTGGAGACTTAATCATGGAGGAGGGAAAGTCACTGTGACAGCAATCACCAAGGAGTGCCAGTCACTGTGGCACTAATTATAGAGGAGGGACAGATAGCTGAAGCACCTATCACAGAAGAAGCCTATTCCTGGAGCAACCATCAGAGATGAGAGTCTGTCACCGGGATAACCATCACACAGGAAGGCCAGTCAATGAAGCACCCATCACAGGGGAGACCTAGTTACTGGATAACTCCTCACAAAAAAGAGCCAATCACTGAGGCAGACATAACAGATAAGTGCCAGTCAATGAGGCACCCATCAGAGATGAAGTGCTAATCACTGGGGCACCCATTAAGAGTGTATTAGTCCCTGGGGCTTTGATCAGAGAGTAGGACCAATAACTGAGGCAGCCAGAATAAGCAAAATCAGTTTGGTACCCAAACAGGAAGATCAGTCACTGG
This sequence comes from Carlito syrichta, assembly GCF_000164805.1. Classification (NCBI taxonomy): domain Eukaryota; kingdom Metazoa; phylum Chordata; class Mammalia; order Primates; family Tarsiidae; genus Carlito; species Carlito syrichta. The sequence continues at coordinate 11,631 of NW_007144236.1, forward strand.
GGCATTTTTCAAAGAGGAAAGACAGTTACTGTTGCAGACATTATATAGGATTCCCAGTCAATGGTCCATCTCTTACAAAGGAGAACCAGTCATAAAGGCTTCGATAACAGTGGATATCCAGCCACTGGTGCCCCTAAAACAGAGGAGGTCTACTCACTGGGGTGCCAATTATGGAAGAGGTCCAGTAACTGGAACACGCATCACTAAGGAGGGCTATTGACTAAGGAGAGCCACTCCCTGTGACACCAACTGCAGAAGAGGCTAAGTCAACAGAGCACCTATTATAATGGAAATCCAAGCACTGGGATATCAATCACTGAAGAGGGCCTGTCACTGGGACATTCATTAGGGAGGAGACCCAGGAAGTTTGGAACCCATCTGAAAAGAAGGACTGTCACAAGGACACCCATTTAGAAGAGGCCCAGTTAATAGGAGATCCAAGATAAAAAAGGACTAGTCACTGTAGTACCAATCACAAAGTATGATTGTTCATTGAAACACCAATCACAGAAGTCCAGTCACTGCAGTGTCTCTTGCGAAAGATCAGTCACTGTGACACCCATTACAGAGGAGGGCTATTCATTGGGGAAACATTATATATAATGAACAGTCACTAGGAAACTAATCACAGAGAGGGTCCAGTCACTGGATCACACTTGGAGAAGGCCTTCTAACTAGGATACTCAGTATAAAGGAGAGCCAGTCAATGAGGTATTTATCATGAAGGTATTTATTATGAGGTATTCATTATGAAGGTTGCTCAGTAAGTGGGACATCCATTACAGAGATCAAGTCACTGGGGAAACCATCATGGAGGGAGGCCAGTCACTGGGCATAAGTTGCAGAGGAGACACAGTCACGTGGATGCCCATAATAAAAGAGGACCAGACACTGGGGCACCAATATGGAGGAGGTCCAGTCATGGGAGCACCTTTTATAGAGGAAGGAAAATCACTAGGTCACTTATTGCAGAGGAGGGCACAACTGTGGCACCCATTTTGGAGTAGGCTCATTTACTGATTCAGTTATCAAAGAAGTGAGACAGCCACTGGGGTACCATCCCAGAGGAAAGTCACTCACTGTGGAATCCATCAGAAAGATGAGCAGTCACTTGGGAAGCCATAAGAGAGGTGGTCAGTCACTGGGGCAACAATCACAGAGGCAAGCCAGTCATGGGGGCACCTCTCACAGAGTATGGCAAGTCACTGACACACTCAAAAAAAGAAGGGCTTGTTATTGTGGCACCAATAACAAAAGAGGGCCAGATCCTGGGACACCCATTATGGAGTATTCTCAGTCATTGTGGCACCAATCACTATGGAAGGTTTATTACTGGTGCATGCATCATAGAGGGAATGGGTACCTGGGTCATCCATCACAGAACAGAGCCATTCACTATGTACCCAATATGGAGGAAGCCCAGTCACTGGGTCAGCTGTCACAGAAGAGAGCATGTCACTGATACACCCATCAAAAAAGGAGAACAATTCACAGGGGCACCCATCATAGAGCAGAGCTCGTCACTAGGGCATCCATTAGAGAAGTGTGTTAGTCACTGGGATATCCATCAGAGAGGATGCACAGTCACTGAGGATGCTATCACAAAAGTGGGTCAGTCAAGAACATATCCATTACAGAGTAGAATAAGTCACTGGGTCACCTATTATGGCGGAGGCTCAATAAGTGAAGGTCTAGTCACTGGGGTAAACGTCATAGAGGAGGACCAGTCACTGGGCACCAATCACAGAGGAGACAAAGTGTCTGGGACACTCATAATGGAGGAGGGCAAGTCACTGGGGAATGAATAAGGAGAAGGCTCAGTCACAGAGACACTGATCACAGAGCAATGCCTGTCACTAGAGCATCCATCACAGAGGGAAAATTATAAAGGCACATTCAGAGATTGGTTTAGTCACTGGGACACCCATCACAGAGGAGGGCTTGTCACTGTGTCACCAATCACTGAGGAGATGCAGTCATGGGGGCACCATTCATGAAAGAAAGCTACTCACTACATCCATTATTGAGGATTGCTAGTCATTGGGGCGCCAATCACAGAGGAGATCTAGTCAACAGGGCACCCATCAAAGGTGAAGGCTAATCACTGGGACACATATCTCAGAAGAGTCCCAGTCATTGGGACACATATTATAGAGGAAGAACAGAGACTGGGGCATCTAACACAGAAGTCAACTCACTGAGATAAACATCAGAGAGTAGAGCTAGTCACAAGCGCAATCATTACAGAGGAGAGTTTGTAACAGGGGCACCTATCATAGAAGAGATCCAGTCATGGGGCACCCATCACATAGGAGAGCCAGTCACTATGGG
>NW_007144237.1:0-756 GCF_000164805.1 Carlito syrichta
ACCTAGCTGGCTTAACTAGCTAGATATCTAGCTAACTATCAAGCTAGCCAGCTGATTTCAGATGCTGACTTAACTAGCTACCTAACTATCATAGCTAGCTGACGAATCTAGCTAGCTTCCCAGAGAGCCAGCTGATTTAACTAGCTGAAATAACTAGCTAGGCAGCTGATTGCAACCTGACTTATCTAGCTGACTTAACTTGCTAGACAGCCAGTTGTCAGCTGACTTAACTCGCTGACTTAACCATCTAGTCAGCTGTCTAGCCAACTGATTTAATAGCTGGCTACCTATCTAGCCAACAGACTAGCCAGCTGACTTACCTAACTGACTTAAGCTAGAAAACTGGCTGGTCACCTCACTTAACTTGATTGCTATCTATGTAGCCAGCAGGCTAGCCAACTGACTTAACTAGTTGACTTGAACAACTATCCGGCTGGCTAGCAAGCTGACTTGTCTAGCTAGTTGCCTACCTAACCAGCTGGCTAGACAGCTTACTAAACTTGCTGACTTAACCAGTTAGCCACTTGTCTAGCAGTTGACTTAACTCAATGACATCACTAGCTAGCCAGGTAGCCATATAGCTGACTTAACTAGCTAGCTACCTACCTAGTCAGTTAGCTAGCCAGCTATCTTAACTAACTGAATTAACCAGCTAGCCAGTTGGCTAGCCAACACACTTATTCAGCTCGCTACCTAGCTAGCCAGCTGGATAGCCAGCTGACTTAAGTAGCTGACTTAACTAGCAGCACCTAGCTA
>NW_007144238.1:0-755 GCF_000164805.1 Carlito syrichta
TGGCCGGCTAGTAGTCTGACCAGTTAACTGACTACTCATGGCCGGCATCAGATCACAGGTGAGCTGACTTAACTAGTTGGTCAGTGAATGAGTCGACCGGTCAGCTGAATTAAGTATTCGGCCGGTGAATGAGCTGATACATGCGCTGCCATAGCTAGTCGGCTGACAAGTGAGCTGACTGGTGAGCTGACTTAACTAGTCTGCTGGTGAGCAAGCCAAATACTTAGCTGACTTGTTGGCCTGTGAGTGAGCTGACAAGTTAGTTGATCTGTTGGCTGGCAGGCATGCTGAGTAGTTTGCTTAGCTGTGAGCAGGTGAGAGAGCCAACTAGTTAGCTGACCTGATGGAAAGCGATTGAGCCCACTAGTTAGCTCACCAGCTAGCTGAGTTGGTAGCCACCTAGTTAGCTAAGTAACTAACTGATTTGCTAGCTGACTTAACTAGCTAGATGACTAGCTAGCTGGCTATCTAGCTGACATTACTATCTAGCAAACATGCTATCTAGCTGTATAGCTAACTGACTTAACTAGCTAGCTAACTGGCTAGTTAGATGGCTAACTGATTTAACTGTCTACCTGACAAGCTAGCTGAATAGCTAGCTGATTTAACTGGCTAGCTGACTAGCAACCTGACTGGCTGGCTGACTTAGCTAGGTACCTGAAGAGTTAACTGACTTCCTAGATCACTTAACTAGCTAGGTGGCAACCTAGTTGACTTTACTAGCTGGCTAACTAGTTGACTGGCTAGCTGGCTAG
>NW_007144239.1:0-810 GCF_000164805.1 Carlito syrichta
CTAGCCAGATGCCTTGCCAGTTGAATTACTAGCTGACTTAACCAACTAGTCTGTTAGCTAGCCAGCTGGCTAAAGTAGTTGACTTATCTCGTTACCCAGTTGGCTAGCCAACTGACTTAACTAGCTCACATCACTAGATAGCCAGGTGGCTAGCCAGCTGAGTTAACTAACTAGCTACCTATGTATCCCGCTGGCTTCCCAGCTGACTTAACTACCTAACTACTTATCTAACCAGATTGCTAGCCAGCTACCTTAACTAGCTGTCGTAACTACCTGACTTGCTTTCCAGCAAGTTGAATAAACTAGCTTGCTACATACCTTGTCAGCTGGCTATCCGGCTGAATTAACTATGTGAGTTATCTAGCTAGCCAGCTGTCTAGCCATCCGACTTAACTAGTAAGCTATCTACCTAGCCAGCTGGCTTGTCAGTTGACTTAACAAGGTAACATCACTAGCTAGCCAGTTTGCTAGACAGCTGACATAACTAGCTAGTTACCTACCTAGCAAGCTGGCTAGCTACCTGACTTAACTAACTGACTTAATTAGCTAGCAAGCAGACTTATCTAGTTGACCTAACTAGCTAGCTTCCTAGCTTGCCAGCTGACTTAACTAGCTGAAATAACTATCGAGCCAGCAGGCTGCCCATCTGAGGTAAATAGCTTTTTAACTGGCTTGCCTGCTGGCTAGACAAGTGAATTAACGTGCTGACTTAACTAACTAACCAGCTGATTACCCAGCTGACTAAAGTAGCTGATTTAACTAGATGGCCAGCTTTCTAGCCCCCTGACTTATTTGCATAGCTACCTAGCT
>NW_007144240.1:0-756 GCF_000164805.1 Carlito syrichta
ATAGCTTTTTAACTAGCTTACCTGCTGGCTAGACAAGTGAATTAACGTGCTGACTTAACTAACTAACCAGCTGATTACCCAGCTGACTAAAGTAGCTGATTTAACTAGCTGGCCAGCTTTCTAGCCACCTGACTTATTTGCATAGCTACCTAGCTAGCCAACAGCCTAGCCAGCTGATTTAATTAGCTAACTTAATGATGTAGCCATCTGGCTAGACAGCAGACTTAACTACCTATCTACCTAGCTAGACAGCTGGATAGCCAATTGACTTAATTAGCTGACATAACTAGATAACATAAAGGCTAGACAGCTGACTTAAGTAGCTAACTACCTACATAGCCCGCTGCCTTGCCAGTTGACTAAACTACTTAATTACCTAGCTAACCTCCTGGCCAGTGAACTGACTTAACTAGGTGACTTAACTAGCTACCCATCTCAGTAGCCAACAGACTTAACTAGATAGCTCCCCTGAAAGACAGCTGACTAACCAGCTGACTTAACTTACTGTCTTAACTAACTAGCCAGTTGACTTAACTAGCTGAATTAACTAGTTAGATACCTAGCTAGCCAGCTGACTTGACTAGAAGACTTAAGTAGCTAGCTACCTAGCTAGAACGCTGGATGCAGAGCTGACTTAACTAGCTGACTTAACCTGCTAGCCAGCTGGCTAGCCAGCTGACTTTACTAGCTGACTTAACTAGCTAACCAGCTGGTTGGCCACCTGAATTAACTCGCTGATTTAACCAGCTAGCCAGC
>NW_007144241.1:0-692 GCF_000164805.1 Carlito syrichta
ACTTACATAGATAACTTTACTAGCTAGCCAGCAGTCTAGACGTCTGACTCACATATCTAGCTACCTAGCTATCCAGCTGTCTAGCCAGCTGACTTAACTAGGTGACTTAAGTAGCTAGCCAGATGGCTAGCAGGCTGACCCAACTGCCTATCTACCTAGCTAGCCAGCTGTATAGACAGCTGAATTAACTAGCTAACTACCTACTTAAACCACTGGCTTGCCAGTTGACTTAACTACCTAGATTCTTACCTAACCAGTTGACTGGTGAGCTGACTTAACTAGGTTACTTAACTAGTTGGTTAACTGGCTAGCGAGCTGAATTAAATAGCTAGATACCCAGCTAGGCAACTGACTAGCCAGCTGACTTAGCTCGCTGAATTAACTAACTAGCAAACTGACTTAAATAGCTGACTTAACCAGCTAGCTACCTAGCTAGCCAGTTGGCTTAACTAGCTGGATTAACTTGCTAGCCACCTAGCTAGCTATCTAGCTAGCCAGCTGACTTAAGTGACTGACTTAACTAGCTAGCTAGCTGACATAACCAGCTGACTTATATAGCTAGTTTCCTAGGCAACCAGCTGTTTTAACAAGCTGAAATATCTAGCTAGTCTGATGGATAGCCATCTGCCTTAACTAGCTTTTTAACTAACTAACCAGCTGAATAGACAACTGGCTTAAATTGCTTACTTAAG
>NW_007144242.1:0-693 GCF_000164805.1 Carlito syrichta
TAGAGACTTATAAAGAATCTCCGTTAGAAGTAATGTGAAAGAGAGATGTGTGTGAGTGCGCGAGTGTGTGTGTGTGTGTGTGTGTGTGTGTGTGTGTGTGTGTGTGTGTGTGTGTGTGTGTGTGTGTGTTGGAAGAGAACCCAATGAGAAGAAGTGACCTTCACCTGGTATGGACTGCACACACTAGGATGTGTGCTAAAAGGGTTTCTGGCTTCAGTTAGCACTGGGGGGACAACCGAGCACTGGGATCACTGGGAGGACAACTGCTAGGGCAACCGAGGGAGGGTTTCATTATGCAGGCAGTGTCAGCGAGAAACTCACTCTGCTCTTCTCCAGCCATTAAATGACTGAGCCATCCTACACTACCCTAAAAACCGCAAATATCTGAAACTGGGGCATCAGATTCTAGGAGACAAATGTCTTTGACAGCTGAATACTCTGGCAAAGAGTAAACTTTTGTGCTGTTTTCAGCAAACCAAAAGTATTCTTTGAACATATAATTAGCCCTGAAGCAAAAAGACAGGGAAGTAGAGAATCAGAGACTGTTAGAATCAAAATGGACCAAATTCCCTATTTTATAAATGAGGCCATTTCAGTCCAGAAAGATGAACTACCTTGCCTTAGGGTTCACAGACACTAAATGATTCATGTCATTTAGAGAAATGCGTGTTCGTTTCTCCCCTAGGTTTATGT
>NW_007144243.1:0-4532 GCF_000164805.1 Carlito syrichta
TTTTTTTCTTTTCCTCTTCCTTTTCTTCTCTTTTCTCCTCTCTGTAAAACATATTTTTTTATAGAGGAACAGCACACCAATAAGGTGGTTGGTTAGCCTGTATGTTAGCATCATTGTATGTTTTAATTTTTTTGGTATGGGAGTTGGTTAGTCTATAGCCGTGGTCTATTGTTTTTAACTGTTTCAGTTTAGATCTCTCTCTCCATTTGTTGGTATATTCATCTGTTTCCCCCCTTACTCCACTCTCTCTCCACCACCCTCTTCCCCCCACTGTCTGCTCCATTCTCCTCCCTCTGCTAACCACATTTTATTTCAGGGAGTAAACCTACAGCCCGACTGCACAGACAGATTCCAAGGCAGTGAGAAGTGAGTTTCAGATTATCCATACACCAGTCAGCAAATACCAGGACCTGCAGATAGATTTTGAATCACAGATCCCCCCTTAAGTAAATCTTAAAACTGCAAAAAGGACCACCCCCAACCTACAGTGCAACTCCAGAATTGAATAAATAAGAGGGCATACATAAAGAATAGGAGATTGAACAAGCAGAAGTAAAAGCAATCCCCCTACCCCTGAATAACAGAATTAAAGAAGACGGTGATGTGGAGGGAAGGAAAAAGTAGGAAGGGGGAAAAAAACGCACAAATGAAGAAAAACCAAAAGAAGAATGTAGGTCTCACACAGACCCCTGGGATATCAGACACTGAGAAAAGATTCCGGAACACAAACAATGAAGAGCCCCCAGAATCACTGGTCACATGCAACAAACCCAGACATTAAGACATTAATAGAGAGAATTTAAAAACTTGAGGAGAGACAAGAGGAAAATAGGAAGGAGATGATGTCAGAAATAACAGTAGTAAAGAATACTGTGATGGAAATAAGTAACAAACTCATAAGCATGGAAAGCAGAATTAACCAAGCAGAAGATAGAATTTCAGTGCTCAAAGACCAAAACAGAGAACTAATTCAGACTGTCAAAAGCATAGAAAACAAACTCAAAAAGACAGAACAAAGCCTTCAAGAGATGAATGATCATTTCAAGAGAAAAAATCTAAGAGTAATTGACCTTCCTGAGGCAGAGAGAGAAACAGAAGCCACACTGGAACAAACATTTCATAAAATCATTCAAGAAAACTTCCCTCATCTCATCAAGGATGAAAAAATTCTAACAGAAGAGATGCAGAGAACCCCTGCAAGACAACAAATGAGAAGGCCAACTCCCAGACATATAATAATTCACCTAAACAAAGTAGGTATAAAAGAAAAAATACTAAAGACTGCAAGAGAAAAAGCTCAGACAACATACCAAGGAAGGCCAATTAGAATAGGAGCAGATTTATCTACAGAAACCCACCAGGCTAGGAGAACTTGGAGCCCTATCTTCAAAGTTCTAAGATATAAACAATTTCAACCAAGAATAACCTACCCAGCCAAGCTAAGCTTCATCAGTGAGGGAGAATTGAAATCTTTCCCAGATATCCAAGCCCTAAAAACCTACGCTGCCACAACACCACCTCTACAAGAAACACTTAAGAAAGTATTGAACACAGAAGAAAAGGAAAAAAGAACAACAACATTCTTCTTAAGAGTACAGGCAAAAGATTAAAAACACACCTCATCCAACTCTAAAACCAAAAGAAAGACAACACACAAACAGGAAGAACAACACTCTGTAAGAACATTATGACAGGGATCAACTCTCACATTTCAATAATTAGTTTGAATGTGAATGGACTAAATGCACTACTGAAAAGACATAGAATGACAAAATGGATAAAATATCACCAGGCAACAAACTATTGCCTTCAAGAGACTCACCTCACCAGAAAGTACACTCACAGATGCAAAGTAAGAGGATGGGAAACAAATTTTCAGGCGAATGGAACACAAAAGAAAGACAGAGTCACGATCTTAATCTCACACAAAATACCCTTTAAGCTATCAAATATTTAGAAAGATACAGAAGGCCACTAAATAATGATAAAAGGTTCAATCCATCAACAAGAAATATCCATCCTAAACATATATGTATCAAACATACGAGCACCAACTTTCATAAAGCAGCTCCTAGGTAAATTTAAAAAAGATATTGACTCTAATACCATCATAGCTGGGGACTTTAATACCCCACTCACAACCCTAGACAGATCATCAGGACAAAAAATCAGCAATGAGATCAGAAACCTCAATGTGACTCTTGATCAAGTGGACTTAATTGATACCAACAGAACCCTCCATACAAAGACCAAAGAATACACATTCTACTCAACACAGCATGCAGCACACTCTAAGATTGATCACATACTTAGCCATAAATCAAGCATAAGCAAATTTAAAAGGACTGAAATTATACCATGCACCTTCTCGAACCACAGTGGAATAAAAATAATCATTAACACCAACAAGTTCCCCCCAAAACCCACAAAGACATAGATACTAAACAGCATGATGCCAAACAACTCCTGAGTCAATGATGAAATCAAAACAGAGATTAAAAGATACCTGGAAACTAAGGAAAATGAAGAAACATCTTACCAAAATCTCTGGTATGCCAGGAAAGCTGTAGTAACAGGGGAATTTATATCCCTACAAACGCACATGAAGAAAATGGAAGGATCACAAATTAACAGCCTAAGAAGCCACCTAAAGAAGCTGGAAAAACAAGACCACAAAAACCCTTATTTCAACAGAAGAATCCAGATGACCAAAATAAAAGCCCAAATCCAGGACATAGAAGACAAAAAGATAATACAAAAAATTAATGGAACAAAAAACTGGTTCTTTGAAAGGATAAACAAGATCGATGGTTCCCTAACTAGACTGACCAAGAAAAAGAGAGAAAAAGCTCAAATAAACACAATCAGAAACACAAAAGATGAAGTCACATCTGATCCTGAAGAAATACAAAAGATCATTAGAGACTACTGTGTACACTTGTATGGAAACAAACTTGAAAACCTTAAGGAAATGGAGGACTTACTGTCACCACACAACCTGCCTAGGTTGAAACAAGAAGAAATTGAGACCCTAAATAGACCGATAACAATCAAAGAAATTGACTACATAATAAGAAAACTACCTAACAAAAAAAGCAGTGGACCAGATGGCTTTCCAGCAGAATTCTACAAGACATTTAAGGAGGAGCTTATACCAATCCTACTGAAGGTATTCCAAGTGATTGAAAAAGATGGAACTCTCCCCAAATCATTTTATAAAACTAACATCACATTGATATCCAAGCCAGGTAAAGACCCAACAAAGAAAGAGAACTACAGGCCAATATCTTTGATGAACATAGACGCTAAAATTCTCAACAAAATCCTGCAAACCAGATTCAACAACACATCTCAATAATCATCCATCATGACCAAGTGGGCTTCATCCCTGGGATGCAAGGCTGGTTCAACATTCACAAAACCATCAATGTAATTAAATACATAATCAGATGTCAAAACAAAAACCACATGATTATATCATTAGATGCAGAAAAAGCTTTTGATAAAATCCAGCACCCCTTCTTGATAAAAACCCTAGAACATCTAGGCACATGGGGAACATACCTCAAAATTGTAAAAGCCATCTACGAGAAACCCACAGACAGCATATTCCTAAATGGACAACAACTGGAACCATTTCCCCTGATAACTGGAACAAGACAAGGATGCCCACTCTCACCCCTCCTGTTCAATATAGTATTGGAAATCCTGGCTAGAGCAATCAGAGAAGAGAAGGCAATCAGGGGTATTTAAATAGGAAAAGAGGAAGTCAAGCTATCTCTCTTTACAGATGACATGATCATGTACCTTGAAAAACCCAGAGATTCTGTCAAAAACCTCCTTACACTGATAAAGGACTTGAGCAAAGTCTCGGGATATAAAATAAATATGCAAAAGACAATTGCATTTCCTTACACCAATAATAAACAAACAGAAACCCAAATAAAAACCACAATTCCATTCACAATAGCCACAAAAAAATGAAATACATTGGTATCTTCCTAACCAGAGACGTGAAAGACCTTTACAATGAAAACTACAAAACACTGCTCAAAGAAATCAAAGATGACACGAACAAGTGGAAAAATATCCCATGCTCATGGATTGGAAGAATCAACATTGTGAAGATTTCCATCTTACCTAAGGCAATCTACAGATTTAATGCAATACCCATCAAACTAACAGCAACATTCTTCTCAGACCTAGAAAAAACAACACAGGAATTCATATGGAAACACAAATGACCAAGAATAGCCAGAACAATCCTCAGCAAAAAAAAAAAAAAACAAAGCTGGTAGTATCACATTACCAGACTTCAAACTTTACTATAAAGCCACAATAATCAAAACAGCTTGGTATTGGTACAGGAACAGGCATATAGACCAATGGAATAGAATTGAGATTCCAGAAGCAAAACCTCAATTTCTCAACCAACTTTGACAAAGTCTCCACCACCTACCACTGGGGAGAGGAGAACCTATTCATTAAATGGTGCTGGGAAAACTGGCTGACCACATGCAGAACATTGAAAC
>NW_007144243.1:5227-26405 GCF_000164805.1 Carlito syrichta
AAAAAAGATACCTGCACATGTGTGTTTATCACAGCATTGTTCACTATAGCAAGAACCCTGGAAGCAACCATACTGTCCATCAAAAGAGGACTGGATTAAAAATATGTGGTACATATACATGATGGAATACTATGCAGCCATAAAAAAGAACAAAATCATGAATTTTGCAGCAAACTGGATGGAACTAGAGTCTATAATACTGCGTGATCTCTCACAGAAACAAAGATCTGAGTATCACATGTTCTCACTCATATAGTGGACCTTGAACACCCAACATAATACTATAAGAAAATGACTGACAGTGGTGGGAAACTGTGGGGGGAGGAAGGAGATGGGATTAATGGTAGTAAATATCTGTCTGGGGATGGGGAGACACCTCTTATCAACAAGGGTGCCTGAATGAAGCATATTTGTATACCTAATCCTTAACTGTACACCAAAATATCATAATAAAAAATATTTTTATAAAAAAATGTTGATTCCTCCTATCCATGAGTATGGAATATTTTTCTATTTGTTTGTGTCTCCTTGGATTTCTTTGAGCAGTGTTTTGTAATTCTTCTTGTAAAGGTCTTTCATTTTTCTGGTTAGGAAGATCCTGAGGTATTTCATTTTTTTGGTGGCTATTGTGAATAAGATTGTGCTTTTTATTTGGGTCTCTCTGCCTGCTTGTTGTTGGTGAATAGGAATGCAACTGTCTTTTGCATGTTTGTTTTGTACCCTGAGTCATTGCCAAAGTCCTTAATCAGTGAAAGCAGGCTTTTGACAGATTCTCTTGAATTTTCAAGGTATAGGATCATATCATCAGCAAAGAGGGATAACTTAACTTCTTTTCGTATTTGAATACCTCTGATTTCCCTCTCTTGTCTAATTGCCTGAGCTAGGACTTCCAACACAATATTGAACAAGAGGGATGAGAGTGGGCAGCTTTGTCTTGTTCCAGTTTTTAGGGGAAATGTTTCTAGTTTCTGTCCATTTAGCAATATGTTAGCTGTGGGTTTGTCATAGATGGCACTTACTATTTTGAGGTATGATCCTTTCTATACCTAGGTGTTTGAGGATTTTTAGCAAGAAGCAATGCTAGATTTTATCAAAAGCTTTTTCTGCATCTAATGAGATAATCAGGTGATTCTTGTTTTTACATCTGTTGATGTGTTTAATTACATTTATGGTCTTGCAAATGTTGAACCAGCCCTGCATCCTGGGGATGAAGCCTACTTGGTCATGGTGGATGATTTTTGAGATGTGTTTTTGGATCCAATTTGCTAGAATCTTGTTGAGGATTTTTGCATCTATGTTCGTGAGGGGTATTGGCCTGTAGTTCTCTTTCTTTGTTGGATTTTTATCCAGTTTGGGTGTCAGTGTAATGTTAGCTTTGTAAAATGATTTGGGGAGAATTCCATCCTCCTCAATTGCCTGGAATACTTTATAGGATTTGTATCAGCTCCTCCTTGTGTGTTTTGTAGAATTCTGCTGGAAAGCCATCCAGTCCAGGGCTTTTTTTTTTTTTTTTTTTTTTGTGGGTAGTTTTCATATGACAGAGTCAATTTTCTGGGTTGTTATCAGTCTATTTAGTGTCTCAATGTCTTCTTGCTTTAACCTAGGGAGGTAGTGTGATGTCAGAAAGTCCTCCATTTCATCTAGGTTATCAAGTTTGTTTCCATATAGGTGTACATAGTAATCTCTGATAATCCTTTGTATGTCTTCAGGGTCAGTTGTGATTTGGAGTGTGTTCCATGTGGTGATGAGTAGAATGTATGATTGTGTTTCTTGGACTTTTTCTCTCTTTTTTTTTTTTTTTTTTGGTCGTTCTGGATAGGGGCCCATCAATCTTGTTAATTTTTTTAAGGAACCAGCTTTTTGTTTTGTTGATGTTTTCTATGATATTTTTGTCTTCCATGTTCCATATTTGGGCTCTTATTTTTGTGATTTGGATTCTTCTGCTAATGTTGGGGTTTTGGTGGTCTTCTCTTTCCAGCTCCCTTAGGTGGTTTGTTAGGCTCTCCACTTGTGATCTTTCCATTTACTTGATGTGTGCTCATAGAGATATAAATTCCCCTCTTAGAAATGATTTCATGACATCCCAGAGGTTTTGGTACGATGTTTCTTCATTTTCATTTGTTTCTAGGAATCTTTCAATTGCATCTCTGATTTCAGTGTTGACCCAGTAGTTTTTCAGCATCATGTTGTTTAGTATCCATGTCTTTGTGGGCTTTGGGGAGATGTTGTTGGTGTTGATATTTATTTTTATTCCATTTTTATTCCATTGTGGTCTGAGAATGCACATGGCAGGGTTTCAACCTGATGGAATTTGTTTGTGCTTGATTTATAGCCAAGTATGTGATCAGTCTTGGAGTGTGTTCCATGTGATGATGAGTAGAATGTATATTCTGTGGTTGTTGGGTGAAATAACCTGTAGGTATCTACTAAGTCCATTTGGCAGAGTGTCAAGTTTAGGTTCTGGATCTCCTTGTCAGTTTTTTGTCTCGATGATCTATCTAGGGTTGTCAGTGGGGTATTCAAGTTCTCTGCTATAATAGTGTTAGAGTCATTTTTTTTAGTTTATTTAGTTGCTTTATAAATGCTGGTGCTCCTGTGTCAGGTGCATATATGTTTAGGATGGATATTTCTTGTTGATGGATTGAATCTTTTATCATTATGTAGTGTCCTTTTGCATTTTTTAAATTTTTGATAGCTTAAATGTTGTTTTGTCTGATATTAATATTGCAACCCCTGCCTTCTTTTGTGATCCATTTGCCTGGAAACTTGTTTTCATTCTTTAACTTTGTGTCTTTGTGCATCCCTTGTAGTGAGATGAGTCTCCTGGATGCAGCAAATAATGGGGTCATGGTTTCTTATCCAGTCCACCTTTCTGTGTTTTTTCAGTGATGCATTTATTCACATTCAGGCTGATTATTGAAATGTGATTGCTTATCCCTGTCATGAGGTTCTTATAAAGTTTTTTCATTGTTTTCTTGCTTTCTTTTGGCTTTGGGGTTAATCTATGTGTGTGTTTTCAAGTTTCTTCCTGCACTGTATTCTCTATTGATCCTGTGCTCTGCTGTTCTCTTGAGAAGTGTGTGGTCAATATTTTTCTTCTTTCTTCTGTACTTAATACCTTTTTAAGTGTCTCCTGTAGAGCTGGTCTGGAAGCTGCATAATCTCTTAGGGATTGGATGTCAGGAAGGATTTTATACCTCCATCACTGATGAAGCTGAGCTTGGCTGGATAGGAAATTCTTGGTTGAAATTGTTTTTCTTTGAGGACTTTGAATATAAGGCTCCAGTCTCTTCTTGCTTGCAATGTTTCTGCTGATAGGTCTGCTGCTATTCTGATTGGTTTTCCCTGGTAGTCTGACCTTTCTTTCTTACTGCCTTTAGTATTTTTTTCTTTTGTGCTTACTTTGTGTAGGTGAATTACTATGTGTCTAGGGGTTGGTCTTCTCATTTGATATCTTGTGGGGGTTCTCTGTATCTCTTGTGTGTGGCTGGTCACATCTCTGATGACATGGGGAAAGTTTTCTTAGATTACCTCCTAGAATACTTGTTCCAAGTTCTTCTCATTTTCCCTTTCTTCTTCTGGGATAACAATCAGGTATATATTCGGCCTCTTGATATAATTGCACATCTCTTGTAGGCTTTGTTCTTTCTTTCTGAGTCTTCTTTATGTGTTTTTTACAGATTGGGTTAATTCCATGTTCTGGTCTTCAAGTTCTGAGATTCTTTCTTCAGCTAGATTAATTCTGCTTTCCATGCTTGTCATCTTGTTATTTATTTCCTGGATGAAATTTTTTATTGTCAGAATCTCTGTTACAAGTTCTTTCAGTGTTGCATCTTGTCTTTCTTGAGTCTTATTCACTCTTTCCAAGCATTCCCTAATCCCTGTCATATTCTGGGGCCAGTCGTTGGTGACTTCCATTGTTTGGGCACCAAGGTCTGATTTCTCAGGAGTTTTGTCTTTGGGCTTGGAATTGCCTGAGGTCTTCCTTTGACTTTTCCTCATTTGTGACAGATCTCTTGTTTTTCTCTTTAGTTCTGTTATTCGGTATCAGTGGGAGAGGCTTTCCCTTCTGATGTTTGCTCAGTCCTCTATTCTTGCCTGATCTGGGCTCTGGATTTGTTCTATTTTGAAATAAGATGGTAGATTCTATCTCTTGTAGTTTTTGAAATCCATATAAGGTGGGGGATGTGGCTCTAGGAATCGGGTGCTACTTGCAAATTAAAATGTTCGCTTATTGTGGTATATGTTCCCTGAGATCCACTTCCCAACACCACTCTATATGACAATGCAAAGCAGAAACCAACACACACTACAAAACAATCTGAAATAACAACAAAGCAAAAAAAAAAAAAAACAAGAAAACTAAACACACACACACATGCCTAATACAAAATGAATAGAGAAGAAAGACAAAAAGACTGAAGGGGGAGAATAAGGAAAAAAAAAGGGAAATTCAGGTGGAACCCTGACACATATATTGACACACCCCTTAAACTATAAAAAAGTGAATATAAAAAACTCAGAAGAACAAAAGAGCAAAAACCAACAACAAAATTGAAAGATGAACACTCAATCATTCACATACACACATAAACAGAGAATGACAAATAAAAGAAGAAAGAAACAGAAAAAGAAAAGAAAAAAAAACTTTGTGGGGGGATGCAGATCAAAGCCTCACATACACATTCATGCACAAAGGAAAAATGTTTTTAAAATAGATGAACTGACAAACAGAAGTTTTTTAAATTAAAAAATAATTGAAAATTTAAAAAACAGAACAGAACAAAAAAAACTGTCCTCTTGTGGCAGACTCTGTAATTATTGCTATAATCAAATCTCTCCTGCAGAATCACCTCTTCACTCTCTCCTCAAGGAAAGAAGCAGGGAAGGAGGAGGGGCAGCAGAGATGGGTGGGCTGCAGTCTTCCCCTCCCACTCTCATATGGTCAGGGAGATCTCTGGTGGGGATGTACAGGATAGTCTCTTCTCCAGGTATGTACTCTCATGAGATTGCCCCAGCCAAGCCTATTCCAGAATGAGGTTCTCCTATTGCAACTGATGTCCAGGCTCTGTCTGGGTTTGTTCCTCTCAGTCATGGCCCAGCTGTGTGGGTCTGACATTCAGAGGATTTCTGGGAAGGAGGGGGTTTGGGTCAGCCCCGGACTCACCACTGATCTCTTTGGAGTTCTCCCTTGTGCTTTTCTGGCCGCACGCTTTGTCCCACCGCTGGATCAGGGTAGGGGGTGGGGCACCTGGAACTCAGCATTCGTCAGGTTCCTCTGAAGTTTGTGCTCTCAAGATAGTTCCTCTGGACCATAATCCAGCCCTGAACAGTTAATCTGCCATTCATGGAGAGCGGATCTCTGGACTCCAACTGCAGCCCCTTCCATCACCTTGCTAGGTGGTCAAGCAGTGAGGCAAAGCCCAGAACAGTCTCTCTCTTACTTCAATGGTGAGGGAGCACCTGGGGCAATAGTTTGTCCGTGCTGCTTAGGCAACAAGTTGGAGGCTGGTGGGGGGCAGGGCAATGCAAATCTCTGCCTGGCAATGCAAATCTCCTCACCAGACATGTATTCCTCTCCAGATTACCTGATACTCTTTTTCCAATAATCAGATTCTGCACTCCAGCAGATACGGTGTGACAGGTGATGGTTTGCACCCAGTGCCAGGTACTGGGAATCAGCTGGATTCAGCAGGCTTTTCTCAGGTGCATTCCCACAGGCAGCAGACGTTTCTGTGCATGATCTTGAGAGCTGCACTCTAATTTCTGGGTGGGGAGGGCTTGCAGGCACCCTCGGTGGGGGCAGGCTCATGCAACTGATGAACTTTCATCCTCCCACCAGTGCCCACCTACTACACTGAGAGTCTTTATTGTAACTTGTCTCCACAGAGATTCTTACAGCCCTACCTGTTGGCCATGATCTTAAGCTCCACTAGAAGCTGCATGCAATGGTGAATTCACTATGGCATACACTGACCAATGAATAAACCTGATTTCCTTAACCTGAAGAGGCTTTGTGTGTTGTTCAAGAGACTAACACTACACAGGTTGTTTGGGGTCCCCGTGACATTTTTGCAGGAGTCCTTCCTCAAGTTCACCTGGGAATTTGTGTCATCTATTAATCTAGTAAGTTTTACTTATCTGTGAGAGGTATGGGAACCTTTGAAAGATAGCATTATGAATTACCCAGTTCTTACAAATGGTGGGTACAGAACAAGACAGCAAGCAATAGCTAGCACTTGAGAACTTCCTCTTGTGAACTTACTAACAGATCTGTTGTTTCTGGCTCTAGGTGTTGCCATACCACTATGGGAATATGCCAGCTAGCAACCAAGTTGTGAAAACATAGGCACTCTATTTGATACCTTGTAATTTGCCAAAAAAATCTCTAAAATGTAATGCTGTGCATTGAGGTTTTGCCCGCCCTCCATGTCATGAAAGCCCTGTGAATTTGGTTGTGTCTTTGAATGCCTATTGGAAAAAACATATTACCAGACAAGGTAATTATCCATTCACTCAAATCGTATAGATTCTTGGACAAAGCAAAATATTGACTGAACTATTATCATATGATGGAGGTGACCAGCATTCTGGCAACTGAGAGTTAAACAGGTTATTTCAGCTGAGCTATTGAGTCGAGTCAAATATTTTGCCAGTGAGTTTCTCTGGGCATTTTTCTTTTGTCTACTGCTTGGTTTAGACCTTGACATAAAGATGGGTTCTGTTCCAACAGGCAACGGTAATTATATGAAAATAGGTGTACAAGAATTTTCTTCATTAGGTCATATGTCTGAGCCAATTTCTCATCTTTCAGTGAAGTATGTATATTACATTAGCTCAAGATCACGATTGGCATTCACAAATTTTTCTTAGAAAAGTACTTTTTTATTGCTGGAGTAGAGACTAAAACTTAGTGTAGTGGTTTGGGTGGGTCTGGATTTCAGGCATATAAAGGAAAATGCTTAGGAAGAGAGAATGGAATGAAATGAAAGTAGAGAAATTTCAGGCTTATTCCTTTCAGCATGTTGCTAAGTCATATTTTGGGAATCTGGGTTTTAAGCACCAACACCACAGAAACAAGTTCAAGAAATGAGCCAGGCATGGTGGTTCACAACTATAATCCCAGCAAATTGGGAGGTCGAGGCAAAAGGATCACCTGAGGCCAGAAAATCAAGACCAGCATGGGAAATATAGTGAGGTCCTGCATTCTTTATCCTTTATTATTTTTTTAAAAAGTTAAAGTTCAGGAAAGAAAAAAGGAAAATGCTAATGATTTACCATGAGTAAACATATAAATGATGATTTGCCCATGGTAAATGGGAACATAAATTACTCTACCAAAACACATCCACACTTGATATTTATTGCAACAATATTCACAATTATAATAACATGGAACCAACCCAAATGCCCATAGACATAGAAAGAGGACTGGATAAAGAAAATGTGGTGCATATACATGGTGGAATATAATGCAGCCATAAAGAACAACAAAATCATGGTCTTTGCAGCAACTTTGATGCAACTTCACCTGCATGCAATTTATTTTTGTATTTTGTAGTGAATCCCCACTTGTATTGCACAATTCTAAAATAAAAATAAGTTTTAAGAAATGGTTCAAGACCAGGCACAGTGGCTCATGCCTGTAATCCCAGCTCCTTCATCACCCTCACCATCCATCACATAATAGCCCAGCATCATATAGAGGCAGCACTGTGAGGGGAAAACGCATGAGTTTCTGGGGCAAGTGATGTCATCAGGTAAGGCAAACAAAACACTAGCTTCCTAACATGTGTTCAAGAATGACACTTCCTAGGCTGTGGTACATAAGTCCTAGCTATGAATGGTAAGATATTTAGTAACCAAATCAATGGTGTTGTAAGACTAATAGTAGTAGTGCTACCAGTGATGTAGCATAAGTCACCCAAGACACTTCAATAACTCCAAATCATTCGCTGAGTTTTACAGTATAGCTACTACCAGTTAAGTGATGTCTGTGCCCAAGCCACAATTTAATATAGGAAGCTGTTAGTCCCTGGTGAGTTCTTCATTGCCTAATGATCATTAGCCCTTTCAAGATTTGTTGCAACTGGAGGGTAACATACCTCCATGCAAGCAGTCAACAAGAGGTCAAGCTTCAAAGTTCGTACCTCACCACCACTTGAAAATGCACCAGCATACTCCCACCAGGAGTGCTGACAAGTTCCTGAGAATCAGGCAGATGCTGAGTGTTTTCTTACAGCCACCATGTGTCTCATTTGTGGCCACCAGGACCATCAACATCTGTGTGATGCAGCTCCTAGGCTCTTATTACCCAACTCTAGGGCTGCTTCTGACCAGCATTATTAAGGGACTTGAAAGACTAGCAATCAATAGCTTTTACTGATAGTGAAGCATTTCCATGTTTTAATACAGGCACAGTAGAGCACATTGACTGCTTCTACCACATAGCTCTCAAGGCGTCTCTCCACACCAAAAGTTTTACCACTTGCTAGTTGCAGTGGTATACTTCTATGATAAACAAAAGAAATCCCATTTGCTCAGATTCTACCACCTGTGTCTTTGAGATAATCATGTCAACATCCAAGTTATTGGCTCATGTCTGCCACCACTCACACTGGCAAGAACTCACCTGAAATGCCCCAAGTTATCTTGGAGTCTCAAGTGGGCTCATGAACAAATTGGTTCAGGATCTGTTCTGGTCTTACACGTGTCAACTGCCCAAAAGTCACTGGGAGAAATGATAGCAAAGTCAGTGCTACTGGCTTAACAACTTCCCAACTTCTAGATTGTGCCAAGAGGATCTGCCTTATCATTCTAAGAACCAAGTTATGGCTCTTGGACAAACAGACAGGGTATCACCTTTCTTCCCTATGTAAGACACCAGAGCCCTGCAGCAACCTAGCTTGAACCTGGAGTTCATTGTCTCAGGCCTTTCCACCTTCCCACAATCTGACACAGGTTGGAAGGAGAGATACCCTTCTCTCCACCTTCCTGCACTGGTTTCCCCAACACCAAAAACCTCCTGTTGACAAAAAGGTACCTCCAGGGGAAAACCACCCAGCTCTTCTGAACTTCAATCCAGGCTGAATCCATTTACCAAGAAACAAGTGTTAAATAAGCCACTGTGTTGGAGAGAATTCCTCCCTAGTCTGAGTGAAATTTAACTGGGTTTGCATTTCTGTTTACATTGGTCCTTATGCATGCATACCAACAGCTCAAATCCAAATAAGTCATCTCAGGAGGTCTACACTCCTGGTGGTTTATGAGACTAACATAACACAGGGCTGAAGAGCACACTCCAGCCTGGTGTAAGTGCAAAAGGAAGAGGCTTAGGTCCTCATACCACAAGATGTTGGGGTTGGAAGTGTTGGGGTGGGGAGTGAGGTCCTAGCAATACCAAGCATTCTCAAATACTTGATCTCTTCTTTAAAATACCAGCAATCTTTCAGTTTGATATTCAGAATCTAAAGAAAGAAAAAGGAAACTACCTGAGAGCCAGTGTTTTTCCAGTTTCCCGTGCTCAGGACAGATGAGAGTTACTAAAATAAGCTTTGAGATTCAGTCCCACTGGCACAGTGGCTGGTCTGTCACTGCCCACTCTGATCATAGTCCTGACTGGTCATTTTTAAGTGGGCAATGAAGGGTCCTGATGGTGCCAGGGTTAGTGGCCAACTCCCCTTCAGCAACACTGCAGGGGCCAGAGGGCCCTCCATGGCTTCTACCGGTTGAGTGCCTTTGTGGCTAGAGGTATTTCTGGCTGTTGTGCCAATACAGTCATTCCACTGGATCAAGCAAAGGTTTTATTGCAAGCTTACAAACATTTAGGAGTATTTTTTGCACCACATGCTTCTCCCCTAAAGGAAAGGTACTTTGGATTGCATAGAGAAGGAAAGGCAGCGATGTGACTCTTTCCCTGTGGTGGAGTCCAATCTGTGGCATGTGAGCATCATAAACCATTAATTACCACAAACCTGGGAGCTTCAGGTCATGTTCACAGAGTAATGGCTGGACCCATGGCAGGCATGACAGCTATTGCAAAAAAGGGTGGCTTCCTTGGATTTTACAGAGGCTAGGTGCCTACTGTCTTAGGAATGGCTCCACATGCAGCCCCCACTTGATGTCACTCATTGGCAGATGCAATTAGGAACAGTTTCGCGAAGATTTGAAACGCACCTTAACCATGCTGGATGCTGTGAATTGTCTATAGACACCATGGGATTCAAAAAGGATTATATCATCATCTCTTTTTTGAGTCAAGGTCTCACTCTGATGCCCAGGTTGGAGTGCAGTGGCTCAATCACACACACCACAGCCCCAAACTCCTAGGTTCAGGCAATTCTTCCACCTCAGCCTTCCATGTAGCAGGGACTACAGAGGCATGTGCCACCACACCCACCTAATTTTTTGATATTTTTTAGAAACAATGTCTCACTATGTTGCCCAAGCTGATCTCAAACTCCTGGACTCAAGTAATTCCCCCACCTTGGCCTCCCTAAGTCCTGGGCCACTGTGCCCAGCCTGTGGCATATCTCTTAATTACATTTGCCACATTCCCTCAAGCAGTGGCAACATTGAACTTATGGAGCAGTGACTTCAATTCAACTAAAAAGAATCATGTTTTTATTTTCCCTTAGTAAACTCTAAGAGGAAGAAAAACTTTGGAATGTGTGCTTTAGGTACAGATGGCATGGAAGATTCCAGGACAAAACTTGCCAGTGATGATCAAATACAGTGATTGCTAGGGTGTGGAAAATGGTCATGTTGTTGATGAAGAATGGTGTTAGACATAAAGGCAGTGATTCGACAAAAGTCCAAGTAAATACTATAAATGGTTCCAGTGTTGGGAATTTCCCCTTAAAGATTTGCACTCAACTGACAGCTATACTAGCTACATTTTACAGTCATTTAAGGCCAGTATCTCCCTGAAGCAGATCAGATTTTAAGATGAAAAGGCCACAGAGTTACCTTTTGTCTAAAGCTGCATTGTCCAATAGGATAACCATTATCCACTGAGCATTTGAGTTAGGGCTATTCTGAATTGAGATGTGCTGTAAGATGAAAATGCACACCAGAACTTCAAAGATTAACAAAAAGCTCAGTTTGTTTCACACTGAAGTATACGTGATCTATTGGGTTAAAAATAAACTTTCACTTGTCTCTTTAACTGGGCTACTAGAAGACAGAGTTACAAGTATGGCTTGTACTTTTGGCACACGTAACTCTCAGATGACACTCTTCTAGAGGCGCCTATATATTCCTTCTGAATAGCACACGCAGAGAACTTTGATCTGGACACTTTTTTTGAGACGGGGTCTTGCTACTGCAAGTGCAGTAGAGTTGGAGAGCAGCTTACTGCAACCTCAACCTCCTGGACTCAAGTCTCAAGCTCCCAAGTAGCTGGGACTACAGGTGCATCAACACATGGCTCATTTTGTTTATTTTTGTAGAGGTAAGGTCTCACTTTGTTACTCAGATGTTAGGTCACACTTCCAGCAGGGCCTCCAGAATGTTGGGTCAGGCCCACTAGGGGAGTGGATGTCTGGTATGCCATCCAATGCAGCATGAAAGATGCAAAGAATTACACAGAAGTCGGGTTAAGAAATATAGTTTATTTAGAAAGCAAATTAGAGAAAGAGGGGACCAAAGCCAGGAAACATGGCTTGGCCATAGCTAAAAGAGTACATGGCCACACCATAGCTTAGCAAAGCAATAGCAGCTGGTTGCTTGTGGTTGAGTCCTTTTAATTCTTCCTTTTGATGAGGAAAACTTTAAGGTGATTGGGTGGTGTTCTGCTCCACATCACCATGAAGGGGCAGATAAGTGCAGGTACTGAATCAGGTGATGGACAGCAGACAGATGGGTAGGTTAGTCACATGATTGCTGCCATGGTGGTGGGCTATATGGGAGAAGACAAGGGGAGGGTTTTTTCCTGCAAGAGACCTGTCAGACATTTCCAATTCACAAGCTCCTTCTTTAAAAGATTATCTTATTATCATTTCTATGGCTACAGTCAGCTAAGAGGTGATCTTTGACCTTCTGCCTTCAACAAGGAAAGTGAAAGTTTCTTAGAGATGATGTTAAACCATGAATTGAAAAGTTGGGCTGTCCTTGCCTTGCACCTGATGGAGCTTTTCCAAGGGGGTGAGGTATGCTGCCAGCTTAGCTTGCAGCAAAATGTCTGAACACTTCCTAAAACCCACCTATTGGAAATGTATCTATGTCTAACCTGTGCTAGATTCAAAGTGTGTCAATCTAAGCAAAATGGTTATGCTGAGGCAAAATGTGAACTGAGTTTATTATAAGTTTCTTGGGGTCCCCCTTTCACCAGACTGGTCTCAAACTACTGGGCTCAAGTTACCTTTTTACCTCAGCCTGTCAAAATGCTGGGATTACAGGTGTGAGCCACCATGTCCAGCTCATGGATGCAGTCTAAGAATACTATTTCAAGGTAAAAGTTGAGAACTCTTTGGGACAAGAAAACTTGATTTCAGAACCAGATAAGATTATAAGATTGTTCAATTTATACTACACCCCATCTCTTACCTGGGAGTTCCAAAACCCCAGACCTGAAGACAAATGGTACTTTAAGTTCCTTGGCCTTTATTTGATCATGCCTAATTTAGACACCCACCTAGAAGTTCTCCTAACTGCTTCAGAGCCTCACCACTGGTAGACACAGATCAAAAAGCTACCCTGGGCTTTTCCAGGCTTCCTCTTCCCCATCTCAAAACTTGCCCTTCCACTGCCGCCCCCCCCCACCCTCGCCCCCACAGGCCACCACATTAGGGAAGTGAGACCATGTTGTCATCCACAGGGCTTTCTTTCTATTCAAGAGAAACTTCGTTCCCCTCATTTCACTTCCTAGAGTGTCTGAGCCTCTATCACTGCATTGTAGAATTTAGATATACAAGGGAACTGTGACAAAGTCTAGGCCAAAGCTAAAGTCCACACCAGCATCCTTTTGAGGATTACTTCAAAAGGAACACAGTCAGACTTCAAAGTCAACTTGAATTTCCAGCCAGCACTTGCTCTTTGAAACACAGCTGGGTCTTTGTGTTCCTTCAAGCTATATTGTAAGCCCTCAGAGGGCAAGGACTCCCTTCCCAGAACGAGGGTATTAACTGTAGTCTTCAGACAAGTCAGACCAGTCTCACAAAAAGATTTTCTGTCCAGAAGCTTCTCCAACTCCCCCCCTCCAAGCTATTTGCTCACATTAACAAATTAAAGTGCCTGAAGCATAATTCATTCTTTACCTGTATACTAAAAACCCTGTTGTATTGATTTTTTTATAATAAGCCTTTTTAACCTCTATGTAAAAAATATATATACAAGTGTGTGGTGTACATTTTAGTTCTTAACTTTTTTTATGGTTTCTAATATGTGTGACGAATGTAGCCATCGCTTTAAAATGTACCATGTAAATATAAACACATCCTATCAGAAAAAAAAAAGCTTCAAAATTCTTGTTTGCTACCAGTCAGTAACCAGCCTCACAACCACTGCCAGGTAAAATGCTCATCCAGTCTGGACTTTAGGGAAGTAGAAACTGCTTAGCCCAAGTAACCTCTGGCTGCCACAGTTACAGATATCACTTAAAGGCTTTAAAAGAGTTGATTCTCTGGAACAAAGAAAATGCCAGCCAAGACTAAAACAGAAGTCAGATGCCAAAGAATACCATTGCAAGTTATGATTTTTTTATGGATCCAAGGATTTAGAAGCAATGAAGGCCTAAGCTCCCCAGTGAGAGCATTTATCTCCAACCCCATCCTCGTTCCATATAAGACTGAACCTTTACCTTCCATAGCACTCAAACAATCATAGAAGCCATAAGACCCAGGGTGTGATCATGCTTAATTAAGCTGGAATTTGTTACAGGAAGTAATTTTTATGGGTGGCCTGAGAATTCAGACAAGTTAATGCCATGACCGTGGTTGCAAGATTATCAGTTCCATTTCTAGGGACTAATTCTAAAAACCTTGGTGGGTAAGCATCTTTCAATCCACAGATGTATGCTTCAATGATCAAACAATTTCCCAGTGCCTTGGACGTCTCTCTTGGCTCCTTGAGGCCAGTAGGCTAGTAAGAGGGTTCTACTTACATGTGCTTTGCTGCACTAATACTTTCTTACTTTGCTGTGTATCAAAATTCTACAAAGATTCAAAAGTTACTGGCCTGAATTAAACATGTTGGCTCCCCATGTGGAGATTAGGAGGAAGGGGTCTTGATAATCAGATAAATTTACCTTCAACAAATTCTTCCAAAGAAATTAAGTTTCTCCCAGAGGCAAAATTTTTAGTACACCTGGTTCCAGTTTCTATCACTTAGTTCTCATGTTTAGCCATTGAACTTTCCCCAACTGAATGACTTACTACAATTAGGATAAAGAGTCATCATTGACCAAGGACAGTTTTAGGTAGATTTTGTGCCATGAAATGATGTATGGCTACTCTCAGTTTCCTGAGAAAGTAGCCACTGGCCTCTGGCCACTCTCAGCTCTTAATAGACACTGGACACTAAGCTGAAAACCAGAGAATGAGTCGATCCCAAAGTGGCCTTGACACAACTAAGGAAGTTCTATTTAGGCCACCCTAAGGTATAGTAAGGAATTGAGTTACTAAGAGCTGGGTCCCCGACAAGCTTTGAAAGAAGACAGGTCAAGGCTTGAGTGAGCCCAGTTACCAGAAAACAGATTGCACATCAGGCCAAAGGTCAGAAGGATGTTTAAGTGAAGAAGCCATCGATGTGACCAGACTGCCACTGACAGACGGAGTCCTGCACTATGCCATGTCTTATTCTAAGGGAAAGTTAATATCTGGGAATTTGGTTTTTTCAGACTCTTTTCCCCCATATCATAGTTTGAAGTCTAGAGTCATGTGGCTCACCAGAAGCCTATACACTAACACCTGCTACATAGATACTAGTTTCACAGGACTCACCTGCAGCTGAGATCATAGGTTAATTGACCCCGAGGGTCAACAGTAGATGGGGATTATTTTGCCCTGCTTTTGGTGGGAAATTCACCATCTCCACTATAAGCTTGAGAAGTTTTCTTTCCCCAATGATCTGTTGGAGTATTTGTTGATCAAGTAAAATTGGTTATAAGGTTGGCTTTTCTATTTCCCTTGGTTTGGTTTTTATAGTGGTTGATAAACTTTACAGAAATGGGGAGGGACTAGAAAGCATTCATTACCACATACTTAGGGTTGACCAAATTCTTGGCTGGCAGAATTAAGTCCCCATATACCAGTTTCTGGAGATTCTAAGAGAAGTTTTGAGGAAAGACAGTGCTGCAGATCCTGCCTTTTGTTCTGATTCACCCTTGTTAGGGTTTTTCTCAAGGCAAGTCGACCTAGGGGACTGGCACAACCTTTTTTTCTTAATGTACCTTTTATATAGTTGACATATGAGAATTACAATACACAAACTATATAACTTGCTACATAGCATCTGTGAAATCTTCACAATCAAGATAATGAATGATTCACAAACAATATGCTCTTGAATCTGTTACTAAGCTGCCATTCCATCCTCCTGTCCATGACAGATATGGGTTTTTGTTTTGTTTGGAATCAGAGTCTCATTCTATCATCCAGGCTGGAATGTAGTGGTACATTCATGGCCACCACAGCCTCAACTTCCAGGTCTCAGGGGATCCTTCCACCTCAGTCTTCCAAGTAGCTGAAACTACAGTCACACCACCATGCCCGGCTTTTTAAAACTATTATTATTGTAGAGACAAGATCTCACCATGTTGCCTAGGCTGGTCTCAAATTCCCAGACTCAGGCAATCTTCTCACTTCTGCTTCCCAAAATGTTGGGATTACAGGCACGAGCCTTACAATTTTAAATGTCCTAAGTAGCCACCATCTGTCTAACCAGATGAAGTTTCCTTATTATCCCAACCACAAAATCTTCTAACTAGTCACCTGTCAAAGAAGTGCTTTCAGGTGAGTGCTGATGAGCAGCACATGAGGTAATAAGTCTCCTCCCTGTGTCTGTATCCAGGTGGAAGGTGAGCTTCAGCACACAGGTTTTACAGCATCTTCAAGACAAACAGCTGCTCCCTAAGGAATATGATTAAGATCCTAACTCCCCGGTGAGGGGGCTCAGAAGCCACATGATGCTTGATGTTCACTTTAGTTCTTTACTAACACATCACAAAAGGACATTTCCTAGCTTCAGAGAAGTCTAATTCAAAAATAGTTCACAGTTTTTTTTCCCATGGTTTTCATCCAAGCGGCTCCAATCTTTACCCTCTGAAGGGGAAAGCAGAGCAGCTGACTTTAGTTACTTTCCACCCTATTCCTCTAGAGAGCCACTTCTCTTTAACAACACAGGCTTTAGAATTCCAGTTAAGGGCTAGAAGGGAGTCACTTAGAAACTGCGCCCAAAAATAAGAGTACTGAACTTGCTTTTAACAGAATCTCTAGACCCATGTATTTATTTTAGGGGATGTTTATATCACTTAAGTTAGCTAGAAGAATGGTTTTGCCAGAGTATCTTTTAGGGGTTAAATAGAAGTAAAAAACAGGTAGCCTTTCCGAAAGACTCAAGCATGAGAAGAAACTTCAAGATTCGATCTTTAGCTTCTATCAGAACAAACTACCTTTAGAAATCCCAGTAATTATAGACGTTTCTGTTTGTATTTTGAGGAAGACAAGACATGCCTGATAAAATGACTTCAGGGAGTCACCATAAGTTCTACCCGTCTACACAAAAGGAAAAGTTCTTTTGAGTTTCTTTGTCAGTTTACATGGGTCCCCCTGGCTTTTTTTTTTTTTGTTTGTCTTTCACTACTAAAACAAGCTAACCAAAATTTTCCTGGAGATTTACTAAAACTTTAGTCCTTTCCACCCACCCCTCCAGTCATCAAAAAAAACTTTTAGCATGTAGTAAGCCTGGAAAAATTAGGAAGAAATTCACCCCAGCCAGCCTCAAACCACCAACCAGCCGAGCAAGCCTCAATCCTTGCTGGCGCCCTCTTTTTTAGACTCAAAGTCACACCTTCTTCATGGGTGAAGACCAATGGGAATGCCTGGGGCTGCTTTAGCACAACAATCGACCCCCCAACTGCTGGCAGGTGACACCAAACCTCCATTTCCCGCCCCCCCATCTTTCTCTGAGGCTTACTGCTTTAAACAGGACTTGACCCCTCCTAGCTTTTTTTTTACTACATTGCAAAAGTTTCTAAGTATTTTGATAGGATAGTTTACTTACCTTCAAAAAGTGTCTGAAGCTGGGCTTGGTGGCTCAGCCTGTAATCCCACGCCTTTGGGAGGATGAGGTGAGTGGATTGCCTGAGCCCACGGGTTCAAGACCTGCCTGGGCAATGAGACCTCATCTCTACAATAAATCAAAAAAATCACCTGGGCATGGTAGCACATGCCTGTAATTCCGGCTACTCGGAAGGCTGGGGCGGAAGGATCGCTGGAGCCTGGCAGGTCGAGGCTGCGGTGGCCGGGAGCAGCCACTGCACTCCAGTCTGGGCGAATAAGTGAGACTCCAACTGAAAAAAAAAAGTGTCTGAATCCACTTTCCTTCTAGCACTTAATAGGGAAGGTGTCGAGTGTGCCCTAGGAATTTCAGAAGGAGAAATATGAGTAACTATGTGATCAGACATCAGTGTTAACAATCACCTTCAGACAACACAGAGTTATAACCATCACTCACCCTGTGTGCTGTCCATCCATTCTTTCATTCACAAGTATTGTTGAAGAAATGTGTCAGAAGCAAGTAGGTAACCTAGTAAGGCTTTGGGTTTTGTGCTTCTCAAACTGCACACTAGGAAGCATGAGTATCCCGAGGATGCATGTGTTTCTGGAAAGTCAACTTCATTTGTAACCTTGGGGGTAAAAAGCATTATTTCATTTTAAGACAATAGCAATCCAAACCAATATAAATAAATAATTTAATAGGAAAAGAATCAAATCTTTCTTTCAGAAAAATTTCAAATAATATATGTGCATACTTTCCTCTCCAGGAGGTAGAGTTTAATTCCCCTCCCTGAGTGTGAGCAGATTTTAGTGACTCAATTCCAAAGAATAGAGTAGAGAAAAGGAAAAATAATAACTTTATAGTGAAGAAATATCACATGTCATCTTAACCAAGTGATCCTGATTAATACCACCAGTGACAAGTCAGCTGTTGATATGTACCCCCTATAAGATATCACCCCAATGGTATGGTTTCTCAAAACACAAAAGCCCAACCTAACCAGAAGAAAAAACATCAGTCAGGTATGGTGGCTTAAGTCATTACAGTATTTGGGGAGGCCGAGGCAAGAGGATTGCCTGGCCCCTGGGGTTCAAGACCAGCCCAGGCAACTTGGTAAGACTTTGTCTCTACAATACACTAAAAAAATTAGCCAGGCATGGTAGTACATGTCTGTAGTTCTAGCTACTCGGAAGGATGAGGTGGAAGGATCACCTCAATCCAGCAGGTCAAGACTGCGGTGGCCATGAGTGTGCTACTGCACTCCAGCCTAGTTGACAGAGTGAGACTCCAACTCAAAAAAAAAGAAAGAAAAAGAAAAACATCAGACAAAACCAAACTGAGGGGCATGCTACCAAATCCTTCAAAGCAGTTACTCAAGATCATGAAAAATAATGAAAGACTGAGAAAATACCACACACCAGAAGAGACTAAGAAGACATGACAACTAAATGCAATATCATACCGTGTATGAGATCCTGGAACAGAAAAATATATTAGTGAAAAATGAATGAAATCCAAATTAAATCTAGAGTTCTTAGTAATGTACAACTGTTGATCTCTTAGCTTTGACAGATGTACCAGGGTTATATAAAATGTGGACATTAGGGGAAACTAGGTGAAAGGAATATGAAACTCTTTTTACTATCCCTTAACTTTTATGTAAGTCTAAAATTATTCCTAGATAAAACATTTATTTAGAAGAAAATAATAACAATAAGAAAGGAAAATACATTGTAAAATCTGCATGAAATTTTCAGAAAACATGAGCCTTCAAAGAAATCTTATATGTTTAGTATACTGCTTTAAACTCTA
The DNA here is from genome assembly GCF_000164805.1 of Carlito syrichta. Lineage (NCBI taxonomy): Eukaryota > Metazoa > Chordata > Mammalia > Primates > Tarsiidae > Carlito > Carlito syrichta. The sequence goes on from NW_007144243.1 coordinate 24,257, forward strand.
CCTTCCCAAGAACTTTCAGAGGTATTTTTCCATTATTAGGGGTAATTTAGAGCAAAAGTTTGAAAAGCTGCAAGTTTAGCTAGATTAATCCATTGCTGCTTGGTGGATAGATGTGAGAGTGAAAAGAGGCACAGCTGAGAGGCCAGCTGGAATTGAGTTGGGATATCACCAAGTCTGAGGCAATAGGTCCTTAGACAATGAGGTACAAATTGACCTCATTTATGCCTGTGACTGACCCTGGTGCTTTCTGGGAATTTACTAATTTCAGCCACCAACTTTCATCTTGAGTTTTCACATATCAGTAGTTAGGAGAAAGGAGATACTCTTCTATGGTAGCCAGGTGGCATCAACAAAATTGCCAAACATGCTTGAGAATAATGTGTTTAACACAACAACAACACTTCAAAACTAACAAAAATTAGAATCACCTGCTATAGGAGACACGGTAAGCAGTGGTTAAGATCACAGGCTTTAGACGTAGGTGACATATCTGGATTCAACTGCCTATCTGCTGCCTACTATCTCTGTGACATCTCACTAGTTCACTACACTAAGTTTCAGTTCCTCTGACTATGAAGTTGGAATAAAAATAGAGCTTACTTATGAGACTGTTGTGAAAGTTAGTCAATATTATGTTTGAAAAGCATCTAGGATATTTGAAGCAAGATGGTGACGGCATAGATGGACTTGTGAGATTCTCCAAATGTAAGTTCCCAAAAAGACTCTTACTTTTCTTCCCCCATTCCCCAGCCCACCACCAGCCGCACTGGTCCAAGGTCTGGGGACCTTCGGTCCCACACAGGGGCAGATATTGCAACCCCTGCTGCTGCTATTCCACCACATGTGTGGGAGTCTCGGGTCTCAGCTCACTCCCTGGCTACATCATCTCTTGCCAGGCACCCAGCTCCAAGCCACTGGTCACTCAGGGAGGCTCTGGGTGCATGCCCCTCAGAGACACCGGTCCCATTCCTGGCTGAAATACCCTGTGGGGGACCAGGGCCACTCTCACTGCTCACTGACTGCCCGTTGGAGCTTTGGAACTCTGGAGCTCCGGGCCCACCCTGGCTGAGGCACTCAGTGCATGACCCCAAGCTTAGGGACCCAGACAAGCAGAGAGAAACAGATGTATGAAAGAGAATCTGCCTCTGCCATTCTCCAGGCAGAGATTTTCATTGCCCTGCCCACCTATCAACAACCCCTACCTCGGTTCCTAAGGTAACATCGCTAAACAGGAGACAAAGCCCCACCCCTATGCTGAATCAGACAAAAGCAACTCCCAGGCAGCCAAACCCAAACTGCAAGTAAATCTACCTGCCTGCAGTGAAAAACAAAGGGGAGAGGCTGGAGATCAGAGCTGAAGTGATTTTAGTCTGATCTCTTATTGTGACTTATGATTTTATCATTTTGACTGTTTATTTTGATCACTTTTGTTGTTTGCTTTCTGACCTACACTGTATCATGATTATATTGGTCTGTCTCTATGTAGCTATCAGTATTCTTTAGGGAATCTTTCTTACATGTCTTTTTTTACTTCTTTCCAGCCTTGTGTCTCTTTCTCATCTGATAGTTGGTATGTACGTCTGTTTTCCCTCTTGCTCCTCTCTCTAACTAACTTACTACTGACCCCCCTTCCTCCATTATTTTCCTCTTTTATACCCCCATTTTAATCAAGGGGCCAAGACTACATACTGCTACATGGACAGATTGTAAGGCAGAGGGAAATAGGTTCCAGTGTGCTCATACACCTGTTTGTGGATGCTAGAATCAGCATATACAAACAATCACAACTTCCCCCTCAATTAAACCTCAAAACTGCAAAAAAATACAGTCTGCTGCCCAAACTCCAACCTCAAAAGTGAACAAAGCCAGAAGTACCTCATAAGGAAGAACAGGATATTTCAGAAGGGAAACAAAAGCAACCCCACCTTCCCTAAAAACAGAATTAAAGAAGGGGAGGGAAAGGGGGAAAGAGAGAAAAATCTACACAAATGAAGAAAAACCAAAAAAGAGTGTGGGTCTGTCCCAGACCCCTAAGAGGGCAGACACTGAGGAAAATGACTTTGGAATGCAAACATTGCAGAGCCCCCAGAATGAAGGGTCTCAAACTACAAACCTAGATATCAAGACATTAATGGAAAGATTAAAAAGA
>NW_007144244.1:0-927 GCF_000164805.1 Carlito syrichta
GACTAATACAGACAGCTAAAAAACAAACCAAAACACTGTATTGGAAAATTAGAAAATGTGCTACTTTGAGGAACTAAATTGCCCTTGCAAAAGTGTTCATTGTCTTAATTAAAATAATAGACATAATTTCTATTTATAGAAAAAAGATGTCTTGGATAAAAAGAATGGAGAATTCATTTATTATTCATATGCAGTACAAATCTATAGAGAGAGATGCCTTCTCTCTTTGTATGAATCAGTTTTGCATTTCTATAAAGGAATACCTGTCTGGGTAATTTATAAAGAAAACAGGTTTATTAGCTCACTGTTCTGCATGACACTGCCATCTGCTTGGCTTCTGGTGAGGCCTCAGAAAAGTTTTTACTCATGATGAAAAGTGAGGGGAGATGGCATGTTGCATGGTGAGAGCAAAAGAGAGAGAAGCAAGAACTGGAAGGCAGGTGGTACCAGACTCTTTCAAACAACTAACTTTCACATGAACTAGTAGAACAAAAACTCACTCATTATCCTGAGAAGGACAAGCTATTCATGAGAAATCCACTCCATGGCCCAAGCAACTCTCACTAGACCCTACCTCCAACCTTGGGAATCACATTTCAACAAGAGATTTGGAGGGGACAACTATTCAAACTATACCACTCTTCTAAACACTGTGCTAAGTTTTGAGAACAGATAAAGAATAAGACCTAAATCATGATCTCAACAAACCTGTGGTCTAAATAGGGAGATGGATATGCATCAAAGTAGGGAAAGTGCTAGATGTATGGTAAGTGCTAGATGTATGGTAAGTGCTAGGGTCGTGTCTTTCCAAAAATGGTTCAACATCACCATTCTCATATACTTTTCTAGAACCTGAAATCACCCATCATGAGAGAGAGCCTAACTCCCCTGCCTTTAAATCTGGGCAGGGTAGCTAGTGACTCACTT
>NW_007144245.1:0-763 GCF_000164805.1 Carlito syrichta
TTATTAGTGCCGTCTGATACTCCTTGCCTTATTAGTGTTGTCTTATACTACTTGCCTTATTACTGCCGACTGGTCCTACTTGCCTCAATTGTGCCCTCTGATCCTACTTGCCTCATTATTGCCATCTTATCTTACTTGCCTATTAGTGCCGTCTGATACTCCTTGCCTTATTAGTGCCGTCTGATACTCCTTGCCTTATTAGTGTTGTCTTATACTACTTGCCTTATTACTGCCGACTAGTCCTACTTGCCTCATTAGTGCCGTCTGATCCTACTTGCCTCATTATTGCCGTCTTATCTTACTTGCCTATTAGTGCCGTCTGATACTCCTTGCCTTATTAGTGCCGTCTGATACTCCTTGCCTTATTAGTGACGTCTGAAACTACTTGCCTTCTTAGTGCCGTCTGATACTACTTGCCTTATTAGTTCTGTCTAATATTCCTTGCATTATTAGTGCCGTCTAATATTCCTTGCCTTATTAGTGCCGTCTGATTCTCCTTACTTGTTTAGTGTCGTCTGATTCTCCTTGCCTTATTAGTGCCGTCTGATACTCCTTGCCTATTAGTGCCGCCTGATACTCCTTGCTTAATTAGTGCTGTCTTATACTCCTTGCCTGTTAGTGCCGCCTGATACTCCTTGCGTTATTAGTGTCATCTCTTACCCATTGCCTTATTAGTGACGTCTGATACTCGTTGCCTTATTAGTGCCGTCTGATACTACTTGCCTATTATTGCCATCTGATACTCCTTGCCTTATTTGGGCCG
>NW_007144246.1:0-520 GCF_000164805.1 Carlito syrichta
CCAATTCCCACCAGGATACCACAAGAAATTTCGGTATTTTTACTTAACCTGAAGTGAGGGATTTTGTCGCAAAATGTCAATTGATTCCTGGGGAACTGGATAATGGCCGAAGATGTTCTTAAGAAACAAAAGGAATTGTAGGTTCAGATGCTCGATTATGACTATCTAGAGAACCGGAATTGTCTTGAATGTGTAATTAGAGATTTTAGGTATCCACTCAGTAAATAGCTCTGAAAAATGTAGGGACCCACAGCCCAGATTCCTCATTAAACTCATCAAGACACCATATAAATTTTGATGATTGAGGACTCCCTGAACCCGGATTATCTTCTCATTCTCAGTAAAATGCCCTGATTTTCCCTTGTGATCTGGACTCCAAAATTCTGTATGCAAATGGAGAAATGCCCAGTTTTCTCCCAAGGATGTGGAATCCGTGATTCTTGGTTACCTTTAAAAATATGTACTACCTACTGAATTACAGAGACTGGTTCCTGGTTATAACAATCAAGATACCAGAAGA
>NW_007144247.1:0-767 GCF_000164805.1 Carlito syrichta
AAAATAAAACATATAGTGATGCTAGCATACCAGCTATCCAACCATCTTATTAGTGTGCTGTTCCTCTATACAAAGACCTGGTTCACAGACAGAATAAAAGAGAAGAAAAGGAAAGGGAAAAGAGAAAAAAGGGAACAATACAGTAGGAATAGAATTAAGTCATTAAACTAATAGAATCAATGAAGCACACTCTGAGACATTTTGTTTAAGTCCAATGTCCTTTCAGGTCTGATTTCTCGTTTTTTTTTTTTTTGTTTTTTGTTTTTTTTCAAGCTGGTAAATTAGTTTGCAGTTAGGGTCAGTTCCCCTGATCTGCTGTGAAGGACAGTTCAGAATAACCTCGGTTCAGAAGTTTAGTCTATGTCTTTATGAAGCTTGTCTCTCCCGTTTCGGTGTTGTTACCTTGAATCGCCAGCAGGTGGTGCTATCTCATCTGCTCGCCCCAGAGGGGGTGGGGCCGGACAGGAACAAGATGGCTGCCTGCCTCCGAGCAGGCAACAGGAGCCCCGCGCCGGGTGGGCAGGACAGTCTCCGTCGCAGGAGCGGTGGCAGCGATCCCAGCAGATCTTCCCTGAAGCGGTTTGATGTGGATCTCCTCCGGCCGGGTTGTGATGAGCTACCCGTGCCAGAGGCCGCGGCGGGCGCGGCGGCGGCGACGGCGGCGGCGGCGGCGGCGGTGGGAGCGCTGGCGGGGGGAGGGGCTGCGGCAGCAGCGGGAGAGGACGATGCAGTAAAAATGTCCAGTCCTTGCGATGTTCCAGTGATAG
>NW_007144248.1:0-1167 GCF_000164805.1 Carlito syrichta
ACCGGTGCCAGAGGCCGCGGCGGGCACGGCGGCGGCGACGGCGGCGGCGGCGGCGGCGGCGGTGGGAGCGCTGGTGGGGGGAGGGGCTGCGGCAGCAGCGGGAGAGGACGATGCAGTAAAAATGTCCAGTCCTTGCGATGTTCCAGTGATAGCGATGGCCGAGCTCTGTTTGAGGAGTAGGCTGCAATGCTGGGGTCCCCAGCCTCCCGGGGGCGAGAGTCAGAGACCCACTGCAGATCTCCCTTGCAGAGGGCTTCAGACACCGGGTTGCCAGGTCGCCATCTTGCCCCCAGTCCTCTACTATATTTTCTTAGTCACTTCTTGAGCGCGCCGACGAGCGACTTCCCGTCCTCGATGAATTTGTTGGTCTTTTCCAGCTCCGCTTCGTGCGACTTGAGCATCTCTCGGAAGTGCGTGCCGGCCGGCCGCGGCTGCCCCAGGCTCGCGAAACGGGGCAGTGGGCGAGCAGGAAAAGCGGCGGTGGTCCCACAGCGGTGCCAGGAAGCGAGCGAGCAGGCAACCGAGTGCGTTGGCTCCTCCCCGCTTCTTTCACCTGCTCGCTCTCCTGAGTTGTATTTAAAATAAGGTCTTTGCACTCACTGTTTCCTGTGTAGAACACTTTTTTGCTAGTAACAGCACAGTGTGCTTCTTGTTCCTTCAGGTATCTCCTCAATATCTTCTCATACAATCTTCCTCCACCCTCCACTATCTAGCCTCATCACTTTACTTTTTTTCTTCATAGCATGCATCACTCCTGCCATAGTCCAGACTCATTTGTTGTTTACTACCTAGCTTCTCTGACTAGACTATGAGTATCATGACAGCAGAAACGTTTTCTGGTGTGTTTGTTGCTGTATACCCAGAACTTATAACAATGTTGGTGGATACCCAATAAATATTTGTTGAGTAAACTTACCCTATATATCTTACTAAATTTATTCTTGTAAATATATCCTTTGACTTGTTTTTAAGTTTTGTTTTTATTCTGATGAAAGAGGCATTTTTCTTCCTTTTTTTCTATTTTGTGATTACATGGTATATGAGATTGTACTTAGGAAGCTATTGTTATTTGAACTGTGTGCCTATTCAAAGGACTGAAGTACTTTGTTTCTAACATTTTAGTTAAATCTCTTATACCTTCTGGCATAAAATCATGTCACTGACCCT
>NW_007144249.1:0-772 GCF_000164805.1 Carlito syrichta
TTTCTTTCCTCATTAGGTTGCTCAGACTGCACTCAAACCCCCAACTCGGACCATGCTCTCAACCTGGGCCTCCCATATTGTTGGGTTCTCAGGCTTTCCATTTGATCAACATCCTGGTCTCTGGCCTGTTTTTGAATGGGCCGGAGTCGGTACTCCCGCCAAAACAGGGACTCACCCAGGGCTTTCTGGGTTTTGATGGTGGTCGAGGTGGGGACTTGTTATGGTGTCCAGCCTGGACTGGAGTTCCCAGGCTCTGGCCATCTTCCCATCTCGGGCTCCTCCAGTGTTGAGAAGACAGGAGTGAGTCGCCTGACCCCACTGACGGTTTTTGATTCAAGTCCTCTCTTTCCCAGAGGTGCCCCCTGGGAGGAGCAAGCAGTTCAAACCTGTAGAACAAGGTGGGAGTAGGTTTGGGGCTCTGGCAGAGACATGCCTTTGCACCAGGTGCTGCCCCTGTGGGAAATTAGGGGGGAGAATTCCTCCATTTTCTCCAAGATCCTGAGTCATTGGAAGGGAGCAGGTCTCATGGTGGGCCCCGAGTGGTGTGGAGGCCGGGAACCTGGGCTCACACAACCAAACTGGAGCTCTGGTAGGCTGAGGTGAGAGGATGGCTTGAGCCCAAGTATTTGAGACCAACCCGGGCACCTTGGCGTGACCTCGTCTCTACAAGAAGCCAAAAAAATGAGCCAAGCTTGGTGGCACAGGCATTTCATTCCAGCCACTTGGGAGGCTGTGGCGGGAGGAACGCTGCAGCCCAGCTGGTGGAGGCTTC
>NW_007144250.1:0-916 GCF_000164805.1 Carlito syrichta
TGAGGATTCATGTAACCAAGATTTCCTTATACTTCCTTAGCAATATGCCAAGTAGTTTCCTGTATATGATGACTCCCATTACCCAGCTTCCTGCTTCACTCTGCAGGATGCCGAAACAGTTCCTGGTGACCGAGAATTACATTTGCTTGGATATCAAGAGAAAGAAGCCCATAATATTCTTTGGGAACTGGAATCCAAGATTCCTGGTTCCCATTCACAAGACCTCGCCAAAATGTGGAAAATTCAAAACCCCACATCCCAACTCCTACTGCCCGCCCACAACAATTTTCTGTAGTTTGAGATCACCTGAGTCGAGGGCCTTTGTACCAATATGAAGTTTGATTCTGGGGAACATGATTATGTTGGTAGATGTTCCTAGGGCACAAAAGATGTGTAGGCCCAGATCCTTGATTACAACTAACAAAAAGACCAGAAAGTTCCTGTGAATCAGAAATGACAGGTTTAGCGTATACATGGAGCAAGTAGCTCTGAAATATGTAGGTACCCAGAAGCCCAGATTGTTGGTAAATCCTTATAAAGAGGCCCTGTAGATTCCGCTTAATGATAACTCCTAGAACTGGATTTCCTTTTGTTTTTCAGCAAGATGCCCTGATATTCCCTGTCGATGTGGATTCCAAACTCTGTCTACAAAGACAAAGATGTCCAGACGTTTCCTAGGAACGTGGATTCCATGATTCCTGGTTACCTTTATAAATACGTACTAAACATTTGGCAACTGCAAAACCCTTGTCCCCTCTCAAAATACAAAGAGCAACGGAAGGTGAAGAATTACAGGGTTCACCTTAAGACCAGACTTACATCCAAATATGGCAAGAAGATTCTTTTTGTCCTGGAGTCTGGCCTTAGTTGTTCCGCGGAACTTAAGAGACTTGGAATGCCCGATACCCGTGTACAA
>NW_007144251.1:0-13863 GCF_000164805.1 Carlito syrichta
CTCCTCCTTAAATGTCTTGTAGAATTCTCCTGGAAAGCCATCTGGACCAGGAATTTTTTTTGTAGGAAGTTTTCTTATTACGTAGTCGATTTCCTTGATTGTTATTGGTCTATTTAGGGTCTCAATTTTTTCTTGTTCCAATCTAGGTAGGTTGTGTGATGTCAGAAAGTCCTCCATTTCCTTAAGGTTTTCAAGTTTGTTTCCATACAAGTGTATGTAGTAGTCTCTAATGATCTTTTGTATTTCTTCAGGGTCAGATATGACTTCATCTTTTGTGTTTCTGATTGTGCTTATTTGGTTTTTTTCTCATTTTTTCTTGGTCAGTCTAGCTAGGGGACCATCGATCTTGTTTATTCTTTCGAAGAACCAGCTTTTTGTCTCATTGATTTTTTTGTATTATCTTTTTGTCTTCTATGTCCTGGATTTCGGCCTTTATTTTGGTGATCTGGATTCTTCTGCTGAAATTAGGATTTTTGTGGTCTTGCTTTTCCAGCTTCTTTAGGTGGCTTGTTAGGTTGTTAATTTGTGTTCCTTTCATTTTCCTCATGTGTGTTTGTAGGTATATAAATTCCCCTCTTATTACAGCTTTTAAGGTGTCCCAGAGATTTTGGTAAGATGTTTCTTCATTTTCATTTGTTTTCAGGTATCTTTTGATCTGTGTTTTTATTTCATCATTGACCCAGGAGTTGTTTAGCATCATGCTGTTTAGTGTCCATGTCTTTGTGGGTTTTGGGGGACCTTGTTGGTGTTATTGTTTATTTTTATTCCACTGTGGTCCGAGAAGGTTCATGGTAGAATTTCAGTCCTTTTAAATTTGCTTATGCCTGATTTGTGTCCAATTATATGGTCGATCTTAGAATATGTTCCATGTGGTGATGAGTAGAATGTGTATTCTGTGGTCTTTGGATGGAGTGTTCTGTAGGTATCAATTAAGTCCATTTGGTCCTGAGTCTCATTGAGGTTCCGGATCTCCTTGCTGATTTTTTGTCCTGATGATCTGTCTAGGGTTGTGAGTGGTGTATTAAAGTCCCCACTTATGATGGTGTTAGAGTCAATGTCTTTCTTTAGTTTTCCTAGAAGTTGCTTTATGAATGTTGGCGCACCTATGTTGGGTGCATATATGTTTAGGATAGATATTTCCTGTTGATGGAGTGAACCTTTTACCATTATGTAGTGGCTCTCTGCATCTTTTTAAATTTTTGATAGCTTAAATGGTGTTTTGTCTGAAATTAGGATCACGACTCCTCCTTTCTTTTGTGTTCCATTCACCTGAAAATCTGTTTCCCATCCTCTTACTTTGAGTCTGTGTATGTTCTTTCTAGTGAGATGGATCTCTTGAAGGCAGTATATAGTTGCCTGGTGATATATTATCCATTTTGTCATTCTATGTCTTTTCAGTGGTGCGTTTAGTCCATTCACATTCAGGTTAATTATTGAAATGTGAGAGTTCGTCCCTATCATGGAGTTCTTATTGAGTTGTTGTTCTTCCACTTGGTTTTTTCTTTTTTTTTTGTCTTTCTTTTGGTTTTGGGGTTGGTTCGTGTATATTTTATTCTTTTCTCTGTACGCTTGTGAAGAACGTTGTTCTTTTTTCCTTTTCTTCTGTGTTTAGTACTTTCTTAAGTGTTTCATGTAGAGATGGTTTGGTGGCAGCGTAAGTTCTTAGGGTTTGAATATCTGGTAAAGATTTTAATTCTCCCTCACTGATGAAGCTTAGCTTGGCCGGGTATGTTATTCTTGGTTGAAATTTTTTATCTTTTAGGACTTTGAAGATAGGGCTCCAAGCTCTCCTAGCCTGCAGGGTTTCTGTAGATAAATCTGCTGCTATTCTGATTGGTCTTCCATGGTAGGTGATCTGGCCTTTTTCTCTTGCTGCCTTTAGGATTTTTTCTTTTGTGCCTACTTTATTTAGGCAAATTATTATGTGTCTAGGAGTTGGTCTTCTCATTTGTTGTTTTGCAGGGGTTCTCTGAATCTCTTGTGTTTGAATTTTTGCATCACTGATTAGATAAGGGAAGTTTTCTTGAATGATCTCATGGAAAGTTTGTTCCAATGTGGTCTCTGTTTCTCTTTCTGCCTCAGGGAGTCCGAGTTAGGCCTCTTGAGGTAGTCACTCATCTCTTGAAAGATTTTGTTCTGTCTTTTTGAGCTTATTTTCTGTGTTTTTAAGAGTTTGGGTTATTTCTATATTTTGGTCCTCAAGCTCTGAGATTCTTTCTTCTGCTTGGGTAATTCTGCTTTCCATGCTTATCAGTTTATTATTTATTTCATTCACAGTATTCTTTATTACTGTTATCTCAGATATCAGCTCCTTCCTTGTTTCTTCTTGTGTCTCCTCAATTCTTTTTAATCTCTCCATTATTGTCTTGATATCTACATTTGTAGGTTGAGACCCTTCATTCTGGGGGCTTTTCATTGTTTGCATTCCAAAGTCAGTTTTCTCAGTGTCTGCTCTCCTAGGCGTCTTGGAGAGACCCATACTCTTCTTTTGGTTTTTCTTCATTTCTGTAGATTTTTCTCCCTCTCCCCCTTTCCCTCCCCCTCTTCAATTCTGTTTTTGAGGGAAGGTGGGGTTGCTTTTATTTCTCTTCTGCAATGACCTGTTCTTCCTTATGAGGGTCTTCTGACTTTGTTCACTTTTCCCTCTGCTTTACAGTCTGTCTATTCAGCAGTATGTAGTCTTGGTCCCTAGATTTAAAAAGGGAGTATACAAAAGAGGAAAATAATGGAGGAAGGGGGGGTCAATAGGGAGTTAGAAAGAGAGAAGTGCGAGAGGGAAAAAAGATATACATACCAACTATCAGGTGGGAAAGAGACACAGGACCAGAAAGAAGTGAAGATAGACACGTAAGAAAGATTCCCTAAAGAGTACTGATAGCTACACAGAGACAGGCCAATAAAATCGAGAAACAGTGTAAGTCAGAAGGTAAACAACAAATGTGATCTAAACCAACAGTTTCAATGATAAAATCATAAGTCAAAATAAGCGATCAGACTAAAGTCACTTCTTTGATCTCTGATTCCGGCCTCTCCCTTTTGTTTTTTGTTGCAGCGTAGGGGTGGGGCTTTGTCTCCTGTTTCACACTGTTGCCTTAGGAACTGAGGTAAAGTTTGTCGATAGGGGGGTGGGGCAATGGAAGTCTCTGCCTGGAGAATGGCAAGGTAGTTTAAGCAGATCTGTTTTTCTCCACTTGTCTGGGTCCCCCAGCTTGGGGTCTCATGCTGAGTGCCTCAGCCAGGGTGGGCCCAGAGTTCCAGAGCTCCAAAACTCCAAAGGGCAGGTGGTGGGCAGCGAGAGTGGCTCTGGGCCCCCCACAGGGTACTTCAACCAGGAATGGGACTGGTGTCTCTGAGGGGCAGGTGCCCAGAGTGTCCCTGTGTGACCAGCGGCTAGGTGTCAGGTGCCAGGCTGGAGACAATGCAGCCAGGGAGGGAGCTGGAGGGGGCTGGAACCCAAGACTCCCACACATGCAGTGGAATGGCAGCAGTGGGGGGCTGCAATATCTGGCCTTAGGAAATGAGGTAAAGTTTGTTGATAGGTGGGCAGGGCAATGGAAGTCTCTGCCTGGAGAATGGTGAGGCAGTTTAAGCAGATCTGTTTTTCTCCGCTTGTCTGGGTCCTCCAGCTTGGGGTCTCATGCTGAGTGCCTCAGCCAGGGTGGGCCTGGAGTTCCAGAGCTCAAAGTTCCAAAGGGCAGGTGGTGAGTGGCGAGAGTGGCCCTGGGCCCCTCACAGGGTACTTAAGCTGGGAATGGGACCTGTGTCTCTGAGGGGTGGGTGCCCAGAGCCTCCCTGTGTGACTGGTGGCTTGGTGCTGGGTGCCGGGCTAGAGACAATGCAGCCAGGGAGGGAGCTGGAGGGAGCTGAGACCAGAGACTCCCACACATGCAGTGGAACAGCAGCAGCAGGGGGCTGCAATATCTGGCCTTAGGAAATGAGGTAAAGTTTGTTGATAGGTGGGTGGGGCAATGGAAGTCTCTGCCTGGAGAATGGCAAGGCAGTTTAAACAGATCTGTTTTTCTCTGCTTGTCTGGTTCCCCCAGCTTGGGGTCTCATGCTGAGTGCCTCAGCCAGAGTGCCTGGAGTTCCAGAGCTCCAAAGCTCCAAAGGGCAGGCGGTGAGCGGCAAGAATGGCCCTGGGCCCCCCACGGGGTACTTCAGCCAGGAATGGGACCGGTGTCTCTGAGGGGCAGGCGTCCAGAGCCTCCCTGTGTGACTGGCAGCTTGGTGCCAGGTGCTGGGCTGGAGACAATGCAGCTGGGGAGGGAGTTGGAGGGGGCTGGGACAGAAGACTCCCACACACGCAGTGGAACAGCAGCAGTAGGGGGCCACAATATCTGGCCCTGCGTGGCACCGAAGTTCCCGGGCCTGGCACCAGCATGGTTGGTGGTGGGCTGGGGGATGGGGGAAGAGAAGTAATAGCCTTTTTGGGAGCTCATGTTCAGAGAATCTCACCAGTTAACCTATGCCGTCGCCATCTTGTTCGTGAATCCTACCAAGCTATTTTTTACCAAAATGTTAGTTGTCTTGCCTTCCATTTCCTTGTAAAATAAATTTTGTCATAATTGTCAGTATACCTAAAAGAAGAGAAAAATCTGTTTTTTTCCCTCAACTATATTCTTTTCTCTCTTCTATTCATTTTTGACAAGCATCCTGACACGTTCAAATGGAGTATATAATAAATTCAAGGCTGAAAAAGGAAACCAAGAGAGCAAAGATGACAGGAAAGGTGTTTTACATAGAGTACATGGAGTAGGAAGAAATGACCTTAATATACATATCCATTCTACAGATATTCTGTTTTCATATGTGCTAGGTTCCTCAGTGTGTGTAATTTCTTTGGGAACCCACATCAAGTTTAAATGATTGCTATTTCTATATGGTTAGTACAGTTCAGGAACAGAAACTTTTTTTTTTTTTGAGTTGGAGTCTCACTCTCTCACCCAGATTGGAGTGCAGTGGCCGCTCCCGGCCACCGCAGCCTCGCCTGCTGGGCTCCGGCGATTCTTCCGCTTCAGCCTTCTGAGTAACTGGAATTACAGGTGCGTGTTACCACGACTGGCTAATTTTTTGATTTATTGTAGAGATGAGGTCTCACCAAGTTGCCCAGGTGGGTCTCGAACCCACGGGCTCAAGCAATCCACTCACCTCAGCCTCCCAAAGGCGCGGGATTACAGGCTGAGCCACCAAACCTGGCTAGGAACAGAAACTTTTAATATAAAAATATATTTGGGGTGGTTCTCTAAAAAAATTACTCTTCATTTTTTGATGAAGTCCAGCAAATGAGCATCACAAAAAAAAATCTCACCAAAAAATCAAAACAAACCAACAAAATAGCCAAAATGCAAAACAAATAAAAATACCTCAAGCTCCCTCCCAAATAAATAAAAACAAATAAAAATACCTCAAGCTCCCTCCCAAATAAAATTTTATGAACAGCACCACCAACAAACAACAAATCTCACAAATAAACATAAATTGCAACATGTCTAATCATGGTTTTAATTTTAGAAATAGGAACTTGCAAGAATCTCTGAGCAGGGAGCTAGAGCTTCTCTTTAGGACTCTTCAGAGGAAAATAATTATGAAGAAATTTGACTAGAGAAAGGCAGCTTGATTAAAATATTAAAAAGTGAGGGGTGATTATGTTGAATAAGAAATATGGGTTATTCAACATGCAAAGGCCTAGAGTGAATTTATAGAATATAAAAGGAATTAAAACGAGTTGTCCTTAGTTTTCACTACAGATTGACATAAAAGTAAACAAAATAAAAAATACATTAGGTATTTACTATGTGTTAGGTACTGTACTAGGTATTATATACAAATTTTTGAATTTAATCATCACAGTAATTCTATAAGTTAGATATTTTTACTATCCTTATTTAATAATTTTGGAAATTTGAGTCTGAGAGAAGTTAAAAAGCTAATGGGAAGTTACAAATATAGGCCAAGCTTTGAGACAGTGTGGGTTCGGTTCCAGACCCCCACAACAAAGTGAATATTTCAATAAAATGCGTCAGATTTCTTTAGTTTCCAAATGCATAATAAGGGTTTTGCTTACACTATATTGTAGTCTATTTAGTATGCAATAGCATTATTTCTAAAAAAAAAAAAGTACATATCTTAATTTAAAAATACTTTATTGTTAAAAAGTGCTTGTGATCATCTGAGTCTTTAGTAAGTTCTATGTTTTTTGTTGTTGTGGGGTACTGCTTTGATGTTGATGGCTGCTGGTGGCTGCTGTAGGTTGGTGTGCTGTGGCAACTTAAAATAAGACATCAATGAGCTTGCCACTTCACTTGCCTCTTTCTTTCATGAAAGGTTTCTCTGTAATATGTGATGCTGTTTGATAGCATTTTACCCATAGTAGAACATTTCTCAAAATTGGAATCAATTTTCTCTCAAATCCTGCTTTTTGTTTTTTTGTCAACTAAGTTTATGTAATATTCTAAGTCCTTTGTTGTAATTTCAACAATATTCACAGCATCTCACCAGGAGTAGTTTCCCTCTTAAGAAACCACTTTCTTTGCTCATTCACAAGAAACAACTCCTTATCCACTGAAGTTTTCTTATGAAAAATTTAATTTAGCTTAATGTAATATTCAGTCACATCATCAGGATTTAGTTCTCATTCTAGTTCTCTTGTTATTTCCACCTCATCTGCAGTTACTTCCTCCATTGAAGTCTTGAAACCCTTAAATCATTCATGAGGGTTGGATCAAGTTATTCCAAACTCCTGTTGATGCTGATATTTTGACCTCCTTCCATGAATCACCCATATTCTTTTTTTGTTTTTGTTTTTTGTTGAGTTGGAGTCTCACTCTGTCACCCAGACTAGAGTGCAGTGGCTGCTCCTGGCCACTGCAGCCTTGCCCTGCTGGGCTCCAGTGATCCTTCCGCCTCAGCCTTCCAAGTAGTTGGAACTACAGGCACGTGCTACCACACCTGGCTAATTTTTTTGATTTATTGTTGAGATGAGGTCTTGCCAAGTTGCCCAGGCGGGTCTCGAACCCGTGGGCTCAAGGCAATCCACTCACCTCAGCCTCCCAAAGCACAGAATTACAGGCTGGGCCACTGAGCCCAGCTATTACATGTGTTCTTAATGACATCTAGAATGGTAAATTATTACCAAAAGATTTTCAAATTACTTTGCCTAGATCCATCAGAGGAATCATTATCTATGGCATCTATTGCCTTGTAACATGTATTTCTGAAGTAATTTTGAAAATCAAAATTACTCCTTAATGGGCTTCAGAATGAATGTTGTGTTAGCAGGAATGAAAACAACATTAATCTCCCTGTACATCTTTATCAGAGCTCTTGAGTGACTAGGTGCATTGCCAAGGAAAAGTAATATTTTGAAAGGAATCTTTTTTCTGAACAGTATTTCTTAGCAGTAAACTTAAAATATTCGGTAAATCATGATGTAAACAGATGTGCTCTCATTCAGGCTTTGTAGTTCCCCTTATAGAGCACAGGCAGAGTGAATTGAGCATACTTCTTAAGGGCCATATTCACATAACATTATTATTAACATAGCATAGCATAACACTAATTCTTGAGGGCACACTATTCACAATAGCAAAAACGTGAAACCAACACAGGTGTTCATGGATTGTGAAAATGTGTTCCATATATACTATGAAAGAAAATGTGTTCCATATATACTATGCAGTCATAAAAAGAACAAAATAATGTCATTTGCAGCAACATATATATGACTGGGGCCATCTTCTAAGTGAATTATCACAGAAACAGAAAACTGAATACCGCATGTTCTCACTCATAAGTGGGTACTAAATGCTGGGCACATATGGCACAAAGATGGGAGCAGTGGATATTGGGTACTGACAAAGGAGGATGGAGGAAGGAAGGGGGATAAAAGATGCAAAACAATGAGTCAGGCACCATGCCACCATCAGGGGGTGGGGATTGGGCTTATCAGAAGCCCACACCTCATCATTGCACAATATACCAATGTGACAAATCTTCACATGTACTCCCTGATTCTAAAATAAAATTGAAATTAAAAAATGATTTTTGAAATGGTAAATAATTATTGGTTTCCACTTAAAGTTGTTGGCTGCATTAGCCCCTAACAAGAGATTCATTCAGCCTGTCCTTTGAAGCTTTGGAGCCAGGCATTAACCTCTCTCTAGCTATCACTCTACAAAAAAGATACCTGCACATGCATGTTTATTGAAGCACTATTTACAATATCAAATACATGGAACCCACCATGCTACCCATCAAAACTAAACTGGATTAAAAAATGTGGTAGGTACACATGATGGAATATCATGCAGTCATAAAGAACAAAATTATGAACTTCGCAGATACATGGATGGAATTAGAGTCTATAATACTCAGTGATTTATCACAGAAACAAAGAACTGAGTACCACATGTTATCACTCATAAGCAGACCCTGAGCATTTACTGTAATACTATAAGAAAGGGATTGGCAGTAGCCCGAAACTTCCAGGGGAGGGGGAGGGGCACATAACATCAATAAAGGTAACTGATCTCAAACCAGGTGAAGTGAAGACCAAAGAAAGGCCCAAACTTTACCTGTACAATGACCACTTGAGTTGTACCCCACATCTTTAAAATAAAGAAAAATAAAATTCTAGTTGTTATATTCTTGCCATAGACGACTGTTTTGGCTACATTGAAAATCTGTTGTTTTGTGTAGTCACTTTCATCATTTAGCTGGATAACTTGCTGCAGCTTCTTTGTCAGCACTTGCTGCTTCACCTTGAATGTTTATGTTATGGGAATGGATTATTTCCTGAAATATCATGACCGAACTTCTCCTAGCTTCCAGCTTTTCTTCTGAAGTTTCTTTACCTCTCTCAGCCTTTGAAGTTGGACAGAATTAGGACCTTGTTTTGGCTTAGGCTTTGGCTTAAGAGAATGTTGTGGCTGGTTTAATCTTCTGTCCAGATCACTAAAATTTTCTCCACATCAGCAATAAAATTGTTTTGCTTTCTTATCATTTATGTGTTTACTGGAGTAGCCCTTTTAATTTTCTTCAACAACTTTTGCTTTGTCTTCACAACTTGCCTATCTATTTGGTACAAGAGGCTTAACTTTTGACCTATCTTAGCTTTGACATGCCTTCTTCACTAAGCTTAATCATTTCTAGCTTTTAATTTAAAGTGAGAGACATGCAACTCTCCCTTTCACTTGAACACTTAGAGATCATTGTAGGGTTATTCATTATTAATTGGGGTAGTTGCAATATTGTTGTGTCTTAGGGAATAGGGAGGCCCAAGGAAAATAAGAGAGATGGGGAATGGCTGGTTGGTGGAGTAGTCAGAACACACACATTTATCAATCAAGTTTGCCATATTAATGGGTGTGGTTTGTGGTGTCCCAAAACAATTACAATAGTAACATTAAAGATCACTGATCACAGATTCCTATAACAGATATTATAATAATGGAAAAGTCTGAAATATTGGATAATTATCAAAACAAGACACAGAGGCAAGAAATGAGCACATGCTATTGGAAAAATGACACCAACAGACTTGCTTGATGCAAGGTTGCCACAAATCTTCAGTTAAAAAAATGCAATATCTTGGCAGTGCAATAAAGTGTAATAAAATGAAGAATGTCTGCAATAGCAAGTAGTGGGACCAGGATCAGGATCAGAACCATGCAAAGAGTGAGGGGAAGAATATCTCAGGCAGAAGAAACAACAAAAATTGTTAAGTTTTCAAAGTCAGATGAAGTTTAGTGTGTCTGTATGTTTGAAAGAAAGTCAATGAGGCTGGTATTTAATAATGAGCCTGATGCCGTAAGCAGGATTAGATAAGCAAGATTTTTTTTTATATCAAGTAAAGAATTTTGTAATTTTTATGTTAAGGGCATTAAGAAGTATTTTAGCAGGAGAGTGGCATGTGCCAATTTAATTTTTTAAAATCACTCTAGCATTTGTGGATTGGGAATGGAGAGTAGTGGTTACTGACAGAACAGTAAAATTGGTTATATGTGTTGCAGTAGTGTAGGTAAGAGATGATAGTGGCGTGGTATGATGTTGGAGATAGAAGTAGATAGATTCAAGGTATGTATTTTTAGGTAGAATTTATGAAATTTGGTGATGATTTTGTTGTGGATCAGTGGCAGAGAGGTTGAAGAAGTTATCAAGGCTAACCACCAGACATTTGGTAAGAATAACTAGGCTGATGGATGTGTCATTGGCAAATATGGGTTAGATTAGAACATGAAATCTGAGATACCTGTATGAGGTACAGGTGGAGATGTCCTGTAGGTGGTTATAATTTTGCATTGATTATATACATTTGGGAGTTGTTGACATAAAGATAATATTTAAAACCATGTAAGTAAGTGGTCAAGATGTCCTAGGCAGAGAATGTAGAATGAGAAGAGGACTAGAAACAAAATCTGAGCCATTTTAATTTTTAGAACTATGGAGGAAGAGCAGTCAAAGGAGTCATAAAGAGAAAAGCCAGAAAAGTAGGAGGAAACAAGGAGATTATGGAGTTATAGAAGTCAAGAAAAGAAAAAAAGAAAAAAGAATTCAATTCCACTGGAAACATCTGAGAGACTAAATAAAATGAGACTCATAGAAAACTGTAGATAAGTTTGATCTTTGTGAAAGTAGTTTCAATGTAGGGATGAGCGTAAAAGCCAGACTGGAGTAGGTTGAAGAGTGAATTTGGTTCCATTACCAGCAAAATTGCAGCTAAGATGTCCTGAAAAAAACCTCTAATGTAATACACCTACAACAATAATTTTAAAATTTTAAGTGAGCTCACAAATAAGTAAGAGAAATCTCTGGGAGCCAAAAAAGAGGGTGAATTAGAAACAGAATTGTAGGTGGTTGCTGATATCATAGCTATTTAGAGGGCATTTGCTGATTTTGGTAATCCTGTTTTAATTCCACAGCAGTGAAGGTGAAAAAGCTTTGTCTCTACACAGGTGGGAAGGTATCTTTGAGAGGCCACATAAAGCCATAAGTTTAACTCTGATTAATGTGAGGGTAGAGATGAAAAAAAAAAATCCCCCTGGTAAATAAGGAAGATAACAAGGCAACTTGGTAACAAGGTATTTGACCTGGACTCTGAATAGAAAATAATAAAATATCTGCCTTGAAAATTGATAACCACAAAGGCCTGCTCTGACATCATTTTGAATTAAAATTGATGTCATTTTTGTGGTCTGAGTAATCTAGAACTGAGAAAAACCTTTAAGTAGTTTCAGCTTGATAGTACTCTTGGGTGATTGGCAGAAGCAAATGCATATCTTCATTCACTGAATGTAGCTTCAACTCAGACCACACAGAGTTCCCTCAAAAAAAAAAATCAATAAAACATAAATTGAGAATCCAAAGTATAAAATATGTGAGAAGTAAATCACCATGAGACTCAGCAGAAAATACCTCTAAGCACTACAGATAATTTTTAAAAATGTTTAAGTAAAAGATGGACTCTAAGTATAAGAAAGGGACAAGATACAATTTAAAAGGATAAGGCAGGTTAGGAAATTTAAAAAACATAAGATTCAACTGGGTACTAAGTCTACTGTCAGGGGGAGAGAGGCCTGCTAGAAATTCAAACCTTACCTATGCACAATTTTCTTGTGTAGTAAATCCTCACAAGTACCTCACAACACTAAAATAAATAAATAAATACAACTTCTAAAAATAAAATTACAGTACTGAAATAAAAAGTATGATGAATTAAATAGAGACTAGACCAAAGAAAATTAAGGATTAATGAAATAAAAGGTGGAATTACAGAAATTATAAGACAGACAGAGAGATGAAAAACATGAAAGAGATACTAAGAGACATGGAGGCTAGATGAGATGCTCTGACCTGACTTATTAGAGATAGAGAAGACTAGAATTAATGTGCAGAAGCAATTTTCAAGTCCTGGAATAACATTTTATAGAATTGATGAAAGACATAGTTCTTTGTTTTAGGAAGGACAGAAAATTTCAACCAAGTAAAAGAAATATATTAGAAAAGAAGAGAGGATGGAAATTAATGAACCAATTAACCAATTAAGAATTTAGCAAATAAAACCAGGATAAATTCAATGAAATGGAAAAAAGGAAATAATAAAGTAGAGAGGATATTGACCAAGCAAACAAACAGAATAAAGAGGATCAATAATGACAGTTTCGTTTGATAAGATTAAGGTAAACAACTTCTGGCATGTTTGAATTAAAAAGAGAGAGTGGAAGGAAGGGAGGGACAGTACGGGAGAAAGAGGTACAATTAACAAAACTAGAATTGAAAAGTGGAACTACTTTAAATCTATCAGGGTTTGTTAGGCTCAAAGGAAAGCAAAGAGCAAAGGTGTGTGCAAATGGTTTAGGTGTGGATGTAGAAGTGGATCTGTGGTATGTTTCCTGAAAGCAATAAAGTTTAATGTTGAATATTGCATCCCTAAACCCTTATCTGAAGCTGTTTGTCTGAGTCCTAATTGAGGCTGCTTTTCTGTTTCAAAGTGACTTAGAATCTCTGGGGAAGAGTGGGATTTTTCATTCCTATTGATAAAATTTCAGAAGCAAAATTTCTGATTTTTGTGATTTTAAGGAACGAATTTTCTCAGTAAGAAATCAGTAGTCACTCAAAGAAAGATGTTATGACACTTTAAGGTACAACCTGTCCTTGGGGGGAATACTGTGTTCTGTTAACTTTGCAGCTATCTTTTTCTGTACATTATTCCAGCCTGATGAATGACAGGGCAGACTTTTGGTATGAGTTTATTTTTACTTTCTCACTTCAAATCTTGTTTCAGGGTCTCTGCTTGTCATTTGAAAATTCTAGGAGAATTGAGGAAATTCCAGAATACTGAATATAGTGATTTAAAAAGGGATAATTTCCAAGAACTTGATATTGTCCTTTGGCAATATTCTAACTTAGATTAGCAATTCATTAATATTCTTTTCTTTTTAAAAATATTTTGAAATTTTAAAGATGTGGGGTACAATTCAGGGTTGGGTATACACATGTTCACTATGCAGATACTCTTGATGAGGTGTACTACCCCCTTGGCCGGGCAGTTTCCCACTACTGCCAGTCCTGCTGCATCCCTCCCCTGGCAGTTTCCCACTACTGCCAAGCCCTTTTTTATAGTATTATGATGATTGCTCAAGGTCTGCTTATGAGTAAGAACATGTGGTACTCAGTTCTTTGTTTCTGTGATAGATCATTCAGTATTATAGACTCTAAGTTCATCCAAGTTGCTGTGAAGTTCATAATTTTGTCCTTCTTTATGGCTACATAACATTCCATCATGTATATGTACCACATTTTTAAAATCCAGACAACTCAACGAGCAGCATGTTTGGTTCCATGTTTTTGCTATTGTGATTAATGCTACAATAAACATGTGTGTGCAGGTATCTTTTTCATAGAGTGATTTGAGTTCCTCCGGGTATGTTCCCAGAAGAGGGATTTTGGGGGTGTATGGAAGGTCCATTTTTAGATCTTTTAGGAATTGCCAAACTGTTTTCCACAGAGACTGTACTAGTTTATACTCCCAATAGTATAGAAATATTCCCTTTTCCCCTCATCCTCTCCAGCATCTGTTGTTTTTGTGTTATTGGTCATGGTCATCCTGACTGGAGTTAGGTGGCATCTCAGAGTGGTTTTAATTTGCATTTCTTTGATGATTAGTGAGGCTGAGCATTTTTTCATGTATCTGTTGACTGCTCATATGTCATTAGGGATGTGTCTATTCTAGTCATATCTTTTGCCCACTTTGTAATGGGGCTGTTTCTTTCTTTCTTTCTTTTTCTTTCTTTCTTTCTTTCTTTCTTTCTTTCTTTCTTTCTTTCTTTCTTTCTTTCTTTCTTTCTTTCTTTCTTTCTCTCTCTC
>NW_007144251.1:14052-15214 GCF_000164805.1 Carlito syrichta
CTTCCTTCCTTCCTTCCTTCCTTCCTTCCTTCCTTCCTTCCTTCCTTCCTTCCTTTTTCACTCAAGCCTGTAATTCCAGCACTTTGGGAGGCCAAGGCATGTTTTTTTCTTTTAGGCACGTTCGAGTTACTTGTAGATCCTAGATATTAGGCCTTTGTCAGATATACAGTTGGCAAAAATTTTTTTCCCAGTCTGTGGGCTGTCTTCCCACTCTCTTGATCATTTCTTTGACTTTGCAGAAATTTTTCAGTTTGATGAGATCCCACTGGTCTATCTTATCTCTTATGGTATGGGCACTTGGGGTTTGGATCAGGAATTGGTTGCCAGTTCCAATTTCCATAAGGATGTCTCCTTCATTTTCTAAGTGTCTCATAGTTTGAGGCTTTACATTTAGGTCTTTGATACATTTAGAGTTGATTTTTGTGTATGATGATAGGTAGGGATCTAGTTTTAATCTTCTGCATGTGGTCAGTGTGTTTCCCCAGCACCATTTACTGAATAGATTCTCCTTTCCCCAGTGGTTGATGGTGAAGACTTTGTTGAAGATGAGTTGGTTGTGAAATTGAGGTTTTGCTTCCATAATCTCTATCCTGTTCCATTGGTCTATATGCCTGTTCTTGTACCATACCAGACTGTTTTGATTAAGTACCTTTATAATAAAGTTTAAAGTATGGAAGTGTGATACTTTCCACTTTTTTTCCCCCTGAGGATTGTTTTGGCTATTTGTGGTCCTTTGTGTTTCCTGTATTGTTGTTTTCAGGTCTGAGAAGAATGATGTTGGTAATTTAATGAGTTTTGTGTTAAATCTGTAGGTTGCCTTGGGTAGGATGGATATCTTAACGATGTTGATTCTTTCAATCCATTAGCATGGAGTATTTTTCCATTAATTTGTGTCATCTTTGATTTCTTTGAGCAGTGTTTTGTAGTTTCCTTTTTCTGTTCTTTTCTTTTTTAAAAAAATTTATTTATTTATTATAAAGATGTGGGGAACAATTCAGGGTTAGGCATACAAACATTGATCAGGCAGGTACCCTTATTGTTGAGGTATGCCCCTCCCTTCCCTAGCAGTTTTCCTCAACTGCCAGTCCCACCCCCCTCCCCTGACAGTTTTCCACTACTGCCAATTGCTTTCTTATAGCATTATAATTGTTCAAGGTCACCT
>NW_007144251.1:15293-16036 GCF_000164805.1 Carlito syrichta
CAACATGGATGGTTCCATGTTTTTGCTATTGTGAATAGAGCTGCAACAAACATATGTGTGCAGGTATCTTTTTTGTAGACTAATTTGAGTTCCTCTGGGTATGTTCCCAATAGGGGAATTGCTGGGTCATATGGAAGGTCTATTTCTAGTTCTTTTGGAAATTGCTACACTGTCTTCCAAAGAGGTTGTACTAGTCTGCATTTCCACCAGCAGTATAGAAGCGTTCCTTTCTCTCCACATCCTCGCCAGCATCTGTCGTTGTTTGTTTTGTTAATGATGGCCATTCTTACATGGGTCAGGTGGTATCTCAATGTGGTTTTGATTTGCATTTCTCTGATGATGAGTGAGGCTGAGCACTTTTTCATGTGTCTGTTGGCTGCCCACACATCTTCTTTTGAGATGTGTCTATTCATGTCTTTTGCCCACTTTTTAAAGGGCCTGTGTGTTTTTTTCCTTTCGGCGCATTTGAGTTCCTTGTAGATCTTAGATGTTAGGCCTTTGTCTGATATACAGTTGGCAAATATTTTTTCCCATTCTAGGGGCTGTCTCCCTGCTCTCTTGATGGTTTCTTTTGCTTTGCAGAAGCTCGTTAATTTGATGAGGTCCCACTTGCCTATCTGATTTCTTAAGGTTTTGGCCTTTAGGGTTCTGAATAGGAACTGGCTACCAGTTCCAGTTTCCAAAAGGGTGTCTCCTGCACTTTCTAAGATTCTTATAGTTTGAGGTTTTACGTTTAGGTCTTT
>NW_007144251.1:16630-17517 GCF_000164805.1 Carlito syrichta
GTACCAATACCAGGCTGTTTTGATTACTGTAGCCTTATAGTAAAGTTTGAAGTCTGGAAGAGTGATACCTCCTGCTTTGTTTCTTTTTGCCAAGGATTGTTTTGGCTATTCGTGGTCATTTATGTTTCCAGTAAATTTCTGTATTGTCATTTCAAAGTCTGAGAAGAATGATGTTGGTAACTTAGTGGGTATTGCGTTGAATCTGTAGATTGCCTTTGGTAGGATGGACATCTTATTTTATTTATTTTATTTTATTTTTTGAGTTGGAGTCTCACTGTGTCGCCCAGATTGGAGTGCAGTGGCAGCTCCCAGCCACCGCAGCCTCAACCAGCTTGGGCTCCAGTGATCCTTCTGCCTCAGCCTTCCAAGTAGCTGGAATTACAGGCATGTGCTACCATGCTCGGCTGATTATTTGATTTTGTAGAGATGAGGTCTCGCTGCCGAGGTGGGTCTCGAACCCATGGGCTCAGGCAATCCACTCACCTCAGCCTCCCAAAGGCACGAGATTACAGGCTGAGCCACTGAGCCCAGCTAGGATGGACATCTTAACAATGTTGCTTCTTCCTATCCATGAGCATGGGACATTTTCCCATTTGTTTGTGTCTTCTTGGGTTTCTTTGTGTAGTGTTTTGTAATTCTCATTGTAAAGATCTTTCACTTCTCTGGTTAGGAAGATGCCAAAGTATTTAATTTTTTTGGTGGCTATTGTGAATGGGATTGTGCTTTTTATTTGAGTCTCTGCCTGCCTGTTGTTGGTGTATTGGAATGAAACTGCCTTTTGCTCATTTATTTTGTACCCTGAGACTTTGCCAAAGTCCTTTATCAGTGCAAGTGGGTTTTTGACAGATTCTCTTGGATTTTCAAGGTATAGGATCATATCATCAGCA
>NW_007144251.1:17584-18654 GCF_000164805.1 Carlito syrichta
AGAAGGGATGCTGGATTTTATCAAAAGCTTTTTCTGCATCTAATGAGATAATCATGTGGTTCTTGTTTTTACATCTGTTGATGTATTTAATGAGATTTATGGTCTTGCTAATGTTGAACTAGCCCTGCATCCTGGGGATGAAGCCTACTTGACCATAGTGGATGATTTTTGAGATGTGTTTTTGGATCCAATTTACTAGAGTCTTGTTGAGGATTTTTGCATCTATGTTCATAAGGGATATTGGCCTGTAGATCTCTTTCTCTGTTGATCTTTACCCTGTTTGGGTATCAGTATGATTTGAGCTTGTAAAATAATTTGGGAAGAATTCCATCTTTCTCAATTGCCTGGAATACTTTCAGTAGGATTGGTATCATCTCTTTCTTGTATGTTTTGTAGAATTCTGCTGGAAAGCCATCCGGTTCAGGGCTTTTTTTTGTAGGTAGTTTTCATATGACAGAGTCAAATTCCTGGGTTGCTATTGGTTTATTTAGTGTCTCAATGTCTTCTTGTGTTAACCTGAGGAGGTTGTGTGATGTTATAAAGTCCTCTATTTCATTTAGGTTGCCAAGTTTGTTTCTATATAGGTGTACATAGTGATCTCTGATAATCCTTTGTATTTCTTTGGGGTCAGTTGTGATTTGATCTTTTGTATTTCTGATGGTGTTTATTTGGGCTTTTTCTTGGTCATTCTGGCTAGAAGTCCAACAGTCTTGTTAATTCTTTCAAAGAAACAGCTTTTTGTTTTGTTGATGTTTTCTGTAATATTTTTGTCTTCTATGTCCCGTATTTGGGCTCTTACTTTTGTGATTTGGATTCTTCTGCTAAAGTTGGGGTTTTGGTGGTCTTCTCTTTCCAGCTCCCTTAGGTGATTTGTTAGGCTCTCCACTTGTGATCTTTCTATTTTCTTGATGTGTGCTCATAGAGATATAAATTTCCCTCTTAGAACTCATTTCATGGCTTCCCAGAAGTTTTGGTCAGATGTTTCTTCACTTTCATTTGTTTCCAGGAATCTTTCAATTTCTTCTCTGATTTCAGTGTTGACCCATTCGTTGTTCAGCATCATGCTGTTT
>NW_007144251.1:19486-24428 GCF_000164805.1 Carlito syrichta
TTTTCAAGTTTCTTGTTGCGCTGTATTCTCTGTTGATTCTGTGCTCTGCTGTTCTCTTGGGAAGTGTGTGGTGATTCTTTTTTTTTCTTTCTTCTGTGCTCAGTACCTTTTAAAATGTCTCCTGTAGATCTGGTCTGGATGCTGCATAATCTCTTAGGGATTGGATGTCTGGGAAGGATTTTAATTCTCTATCACTGATGAAGCTGAGCTTAACTGGATAGGAAATTCTTGGTTTAAATTGCTTATCTTTGAGGACTTTGAATATAGAGCTCCAATCCCTTTTTGCCTGTATTGTTTCTGCTGATAGGTCTGCTGCTATTCTGATTGGTTTTTCCCGGTAGGTAGTCTGACCTTTCTCTCTTGCTGCCTTTAGTATTTTTTCTTTTGTGCCTACTTTGTGTAGGTGAATTACTATGTGTCTAGGAGTTGGTCTTCTCATTTGATGTCTTGTGGGGATTCTCTGTATCTCTTGTGCTAGACTGGTCACATCTCTGGTGAGATGGGGAAAGTTTTCTTGGATTACCTCCTGGGATACTTGTTCCAAGTTGTTCTCATTTCCTTTTCTTCTTCTGGGATATCAGTCAGGTGTAGGTTCGCCCTCTTGGTATAAGCCCACATCTCTTGTAGGCTTTGTTCCTTCTTTCTGAGTCTTTTTTCTATGTTTTTTACAGATCAGGTTAATTCTATGTTCTGGTCTTCATGTTCTGAGATTCTTTCTTTAGCTAGATTGATTCTGCTTTCCATGCTTGTCTTCTTGTTATTTATTTCCTGGATGAAGTTTTTTATTACCAGAATCTCTGTTACAAGTTCTTTCAGTGTTGCATCTTGTCTTTCTTGAGTCTTATTCACTCTTTCCAACAATTCCCTGATCCCTGTTGTATTCTGGGGCCAGTCATTGGTGATGTCCATTGTTTGGGCTCCAAGGTCTGATTTCTCAGGAGTTTTGTCTTTGGTAGACTTGGAATTGCCTGAGGTCTTCCTTTGACTTTTCTCATTTATGACAGATATCTTGTTTTTGTTTTTGTTTTTCTCTTTATTTCTGTTATTCAGTGTCAGTGGGAGAGGCTTTCCCTTTGATGTTTGCTCAGTTCTCTATTCTTCCCTGATCAGGGCTCTGGATTTGTTCTATTTTGAAATAGGATGGTGGATGGGAAAATTTGCTGTCTTTTGTAGTTTTTGAAATCCAAGTAAAAAAAGTGGGGGATGGAGTGCCAGGAGTCAGATGCTACTTGCAACGTAAAATGTTCACTTATTGTGGTATGTTTTCCCTGAGATCCACTCCTCACCACCACTCTATATGAAGATGCAAGGCAGAAACCAACCCACCCCACAAAACAATCTGCAATAATAACAAAGCAAGACAAAGCAAACCTCAACAACAGAAAAACCCCAAGAAAACTAAACCACCACCACACACACATGCCTATTATGAAGTAAATAGAGAAGAAAGACAAAAAGACAAAATGGGGAGAATAAGAAAAAAGAAAAACAGAGAGAGAGAAAAAAAGGTGGGGGGAACCCTCACATTTCATACATATATTGACACACCTCTTAAATTGTAAAAAAAGAATATATATAAAAAAAACCCAGAAGAACAAAAGAGCAAAAACCAGCAGCAAAATCAAAAGATGAACACTCAATCATTCACTTTCACACATAAGCAGGGAATAACAAATAAAAGCAGAAAGAAACGGAGAAAGAAAAGAAAGAAAAAAAATTGGGGATGTAGTTCAAAGCCTCACATACATGTTCATGCAGAACAGAAAAATGTTTTAAAAATAGCTGAACTAACAAACAGAAAATTTTTAAAATTAAAAAATAATTGAAAATTAAAAAAAAAAAAACAGAACAAAACAAAAACTGAGACCAAAAAAACTTGTCCTCTTGTGCTAGGCTCTGTAGTTGTTCCCTTAATCAGGTCTCTCCTGCAGAGTCACCTATTTCACTCTCTCCTCAGGGAGTGGAGCAGAGAAGGAGGAGGGGCAATGAGGTGGGTGGGGCTACAGTCCTCCCCTCCCACTCTCCTATGGTCAGGGAGATCTC
Organism: Carlito syrichta; assembly: GCF_000164805.1. Classification (NCBI taxonomy): domain Eukaryota; kingdom Metazoa; phylum Chordata; class Mammalia; order Primates; family Tarsiidae; genus Carlito; species Carlito syrichta. The sequence continues at coordinate 21,530 of NW_007144251.1, forward strand.
TGGTGGGGATGTACAGGACAGTCTCTTCCCCAGGTATGTACTCTCACAATGTTTCCCCAGTCAGACTTATCCTGGAATGGGGTTCTCCTATTGGACTGATGTCTAGGCTCTGTTTGGGTTTGTTCCTCTCACGTGGCCCAGCTATGTGGGTCTGACAGTCAGAGGATTGCTGGAGAGGAGGGGGTTTGTGTCAGGCAGGACTCACCACTGATCTCTTTGGAGTTCTTCCTCATCCTTTTCTGGCCACACTGTTTGTCCTGTTGGATCAGGGTAGGGGGTAGGGCGCCTGGAACTCAGCACTCTCAGGTTCCTCTGAAGTTTGTGCTCTCAGGAAATTTCCTCTGAACCATAATCCAGCCCTGAGTAGTTGATCTGCCATTCAGAGATTGGCTCTCTGGGTTGTGTTGGCAGCCTCTTCCAGTGCCTTATTAGGTCTCTCTCCTATTTCAATGGTAAGGGAGCACCTGGGGCAATTGTTTGTGTGTTGCTTAGGCAACAGGTTGGAAGTTGGTGGGGGAAGGGGGGAGACAGTGCAAACTTCTGCCTGAAAAATGGCTGTGGTGGGTGGCTCCTTACCAGGCATGTATTTTTCTCTCTGGATTTCCCTAATGTTCTCTCTCTAAAAATCAAATCCTGTGCTCCAGTGGGTCCGGTATGCCAGGCGATGGTGTGCACCGGGTGCCAGGTGCTGGGAATCAGTTGAATTCAGTAGGGCTTTTCTCAGGCACGTTCCCACAGAAAATGTTTCTGTGGTGCTCTTGGGAGCTGAGCTCCAATTTCAGGGTGGTGGGAGCCTGCAGTAGCCCTCAGAGGGCAGACCCAGGTGGATGCAGCCGAGTATCCCCTCAGATGGACTTTCACGCTCCTACCAGCACCCGCCTACTCATGTGGAGAGTCTCTATTGTCGCTTGCCTCCATGGAGATTTCTACAGTGTGACTGGATGGCCACCATCTAAAGCTCCTCCCCCTGTAGTTTGCTTTGTAAAGATCTTTGACTACTTTTGGTTAGGAAGATGCCAAGGCATTTCTTTCTTTCTTTTTTTTGGTGGCTCTTGTGAGTGGGATTGTGCTTTTTATGTGGGTTTCTGCTTGTTTATTGTTTGTATATAGGAATGCAACTGTCTTTTGCACATTTATTTTATTCCCTGAGACATTCCCAAAGTCCTTTACCAGTGCAAGGAGGTTTTTGACAGATTCTCTTGGGTTTTTGAGATATAGTATCATGTCATTTGCAAGAAGGAATAACTTAACTTCCTCTTTTCCTGTTTACATACCCCCATTTCCTTCTCTTGTCTGATTGCTCTAGCTAGGACTTCCAGTACTGTGTTTAACAGGAGAGGTGAGAGTGGGCATTCTTGTCTTATTCTGATTTTCAAGGGAAATGATTCCAATTTCTGTCTGTTTAACAGTATGTTGGCTGTGGGTTTCTTGTAGATGGCTCCTCGTATTTTGAGATATTTCTCATCTATGCCTAGATGTTTGAGTGTTTTTACTCAAGAAAGGATGATGGATTTTATCAAAAACTTTTGCCACTTCTAATGATATCATCATGTGGTTTTTGTTCTTACATCTCTTGATGTATTTAATTATGTTTATGGTCTTGCAGATGTTGAACCAGCCCTGCATCCCGGGGATGAAGGCTACTAGGTCATAGTAGATAATTTTTAAGATGTGTTGTTGGATCCAGTTTGCTAGAATCTTGTTGAGAATTTTAGCATCTATGTCCATTGAGAATATTGGCCTGTAGTTCTCTTTCTTTGTTGGGTTTTTACTCGGTTTGCATATCAATGTGATGTTACTATCATTAAATGATATGGGGAGAGTTCCATCTTACTCGATTGCCTTGAATACTTTAAGTAGGAATGGTATCACCTCCTTCTTATATGTTTTGTAGAATTCTGCTGGAAAGCCATCTGGTCCAGGATTTTTTTTTTTTTTTTTTGTCAGTAGTTTTCTTATGATATAGTCAATTTCCTGGGTTGTTATTGGTCTATTTAAAGTCTCAATTTCTCTTGTTTCAACCTGGGAAACAAGATGTCAGATCTTGTTGTCGGAAAGTTCTCCATTTTATTTAGGTTTTCGAGTTTGCTTCCATACAAGTGTACATAGTAATTTCTGATAATCTTTTGTGTTTCTTTTGGTTCATTTGTGACTTGATCTCTTGTATTTCTAATTGTGTTTATTTGGGTCTTTTCTGTCTTTTTTCTGGTCAGTCTAGCTAGGGGTTCATCAATCTTGTTTATCCTTTCAAAGAAACTGCTTTTTGTTTTATTTAATTTTTGTATTTTTTTTGTCTTCTATATCCTGTATTTGGGCTTTCATTTTGGTGATCTGAATTCTTCTGCTGAAGTTAGGGTTTTGGTGGTCTTGCTTTTCATCTTCCCTAGTTAATTTGTGATCTTTCAACTTTTTTCATGTGTGTTCGTAGAGTAATGAAGTCCCCTCTTGTATTGCTTTCATGGCATCACAGAGATTTTGGTAAGATGTTTCTTTCTTTTGTTTCCAGGAACCTTTAAATTTCTGTATTGAACCAGGAGTTGCTCAGCATCATGCTGCTTAGTGTCCATGTCTTTGTGGGTTTTGGGAGTACTTTGTTGGTGTTGATATTTATTTTTATTCCACTGTAGTCTGAGAAAGTGCATGGCAGTATTTCAATCGTATGAAATTTGTTTATGTTGCTGGGCTCGGTGGCTCAGCCTGTAATCCTGCATTTTGGGAGGCCGAGGTGAGTGAATTGCCTAAGCCCATGGGTTTGAGACCCACCTGGGCAACTTGACAAGACCTCATCTCTATAATAAATCAAAAAAATTAGCTGGGCATGGTAGTGTGCACCTGTAGTTCCAGCCACTTGGAAGGCTGAGGCAGAAGGATTGCCAGAGCCCAGCAGGTTGAGGCTCCG